>NW_011353014.1:100993-137947 GCF_000735185.1 Notothenia coriiceps
TTGTTTTATTACTGTGCAGATTCCAGTAAAGTCTTTATTTTGAAACGCTATCTGAGTCTGAGTTTTGAGTCGTGCAATTGAGTTCATGCCTCAGTGTTCTCCCCTTGACATGGACATTGGAAGGAGCTGGAGGGAATTGTATTTCTTGGAACCAGGCAGTGTCAATGGCAAGCAAAGACAAAGTGCAGAATGGACGTGGATATACTGTTGGAAGGATACACACCGGGGCCTTTTATAGACCAAGTTGTTTATATAATATGTTGGTCTTATATGGCTAGAGAGTGTATGAAACACGAGACTATCAAACAATGTCTGTGCCTGTCTGAGGGTATATATGGCTCCATTGCATCAGTTGATTATACTCTGTTGCTTTTACATGTGAAGGCCAACCAGTGATTTTTAGCCTAAAGGTTAATATAGCTGAGGTGTAAACAAATCTAAAGATGGTATAGTCGAGCAAAAATTGGCTCACCATTTAGAACTCTTGTTTTACAACTCGCACATTTCCCTGGGCAAAAGCCAGCCAAAACTACCTTTTTAGTCATTTAAGCTTGAAGTAAACCATAGTTTTAAAAGATACTGTTCAGATAAGTCTCGGAACCTGTTGCAATGGCTCAAAGTTATTGTAATGACGACTTCAAGATTCAAACCATGATCACACTTACAATGCCCCCCCCACACACACACACAGACAGACACTCACACACATTTACACAGCAAATACAAGCAGTGCCAAACAAAGGTGGGTGCAAATGCATTAGGGCAGTCATGCAAACACAGGCTTGCGCACTACAAACAAATGTGGTTTCCCCTACAGGCTGTTGGGCTAGCACTCTCCCTTGGACACACACACACACACACACACACACGCACACGCACACGCACACGCACACGCACACACGCACACACACACACACAAAAAGGGAGAGTTTGTCCCATCCCGTCCTCTCTGGTCTATTTCTGAGGCGACAAGAAAATGATCAAAGCTATGTGACCAGACTCCAGGAATGACCTTCTAACTATCTCAGGTGTCTCTTTTTACATACGCAAATACACACATGCATATACACGCACTTTCATACCTCTCCTCCACGTGGACACTCATACATAGGTATTTCTCTGATAAATACAGTGGGGAAACATATTGAAACAAATTCATATATGTCTCTGTACTGCCTTCATTTGTCTCTGTATTTCGACCCTGTTGACGCCTGTACACCCTGTCCCTTCTCAAATCCTTCACCACGTCTGGGTAGTAGAGATACATTTAAGTGGAGGCTGCCTTGGGGACCTGTTGGTGTCAAGTGTCCCCAGCTTGCACAGCATGTCAGCCATTTTTCTTCACGTCGTTACTCAGTTTCAGTTGGGCCTCCTTCATTTACAGTTCTTCGGTCAGAGCATGCAATACTTTTCTTTTTTTTTACTTTCCCATCTCTACACCTCCTGATGCAACATCAGTTATACAGAAGATATACCGTTGTATGAAGAGAGTAATTGGATAAATGTCACACAGCTGTTGCAACAACCATTGCCAGAAGTGATAGAATCCATGCATACACACACGCACACACGCACGCACACACACACACACACACACATACATACACATACACATACACACACACACTCACTGAACAGCTTGATCATTTTTCAGGGCCATACCTTACATATTTGCCGGCTTGATGAAATTCCTAAAAGACTAACAGCTACATAACTTAAAAGGTTAAACTGCACACCTGCTAAAGACAGATTGTTGAGGTACATTTTTATCAGAAAATATTTTTAAAACATAACAAGTCTTGAATTTGATATATTGATCTTTTTCATTTTCATTGTCTGGTCTCCAATAAACTGTGCTGTCTCTTTAATATATTAGGCCTTTGTTATTCACGTGCATAAAGAGATAACAAAACAAGCTAAGACTCTACAATTTCTGCCTCTGCAGTTGTTTGCATATTATATAAAATGTCTCTTTTATCAAATAAGGTCACAATAAAGGAATTTCCACATTCGTCAGCTGTTAAAAGTAAAAAATGAGGTTATCACGTATGCGAAACAGTTGGTAGCAAGACATAAACAGTGGTAGCATGTAACAAACATCAGATTGCGTGATGTCACATACAGTCTTTCGTTACACATTAGAAACACTTGATGGTCTTTGATGTTCAGCCTCTGCAGAAACATGAGGCTGCCAACCTTCTGCAGCCAACTGGGCATCGCACCCACCAATCCCTCACGCTGGTCTCTGTTTTTCTCATTGGCTCCCCCTCAAACAATAACCCCACGGCACAGTCAACTTCAGCATGATCACCTGTCGGAGTGTTTCAGGCAGCAGAACAATGTCTACTGTACAGTTTCATTGACATACAGCATAAAAGTCACAGCATGAAAACTGTGAGGGGGGGGCTTGTGTGCAAAAGTAAAGGTCACATCTTAAGCTGTTCTATAAATATTCGAAGGAGATGTGACTCTAGTCAATGTCTGCTCAGATTTCGCTCATCAACACACACACACAACTTTTGGTATTGGCCCAGTGGAAAAGGTCTTGACTAAGAACTCCTTTGGTGTATCACCATTACAGAGAGGTGTTAATAGTTATATTGGGCTCCCAGCCAGCAAATATCTCTCTGTCTCCTCACTTTCAAGTCTCTGCTGATGGTTTTTGGCTCCATCAAAAGTGGGACCACACATACACGACGGCTACGTTTTCATCATCTGACCAAAGTAAATATTGCCATTGATGCACGGTCTCAAAGTCCACACTGGTTTCAAACAGTTTCATAAACCTGCCATAATAACCTTAAAGTACAGAAAGCACATTTTCTTCCAGAAATATTTGAATACCTCTCAAGAGCAATGTCACAAACTGCTTTATTTGACTAATTTAGTGTAACGACTACTTAATGCATCCGTCCCCTCTTCGCTGACTCTTTTTTTAACCTTCTCAGTTCTTCTTTCTGGTGTGTTGGTTTTCATTTCCATATCTCAGGCTTCAGGTCATGGGTCAGAAAGCAGAGAGGTGATAAATGCTTCCAGGTCACCTCTCCTGTCTCTGGAGGTCAGGGAGAGGGTTTCTGCAGTGACAGCAACAACATGATCACTCAGCTGAAGCACCAGAGCTAAACTTCATCTGCCTCATTCTCTTCTACTACCCCATCTACAAAAATGTATCTATCGACTTAAATGTACACATACACACATTTAAAGCACAAGACAAGAACTTACTAGAAGGTCTTGTAAACCACGAACAAACAAGACAACAACTACATCAAAGTTATCAATATTTTCTGGTGCTTACCAAATAAAATGTTGTTTAAATAAATGTTGAAACATTCACTTTATTGTTTGAATTCCTACACCAGACATTGAAACATTCACATGCACGCATACGCTTATCTGATTCCGAGATGTGTAATGGTGTTATTTTAAGAACGTTAACAGTCCAATCTCCCTCATGCTGATCAACTCCACTCTCCTGCTGTGAATCGATGCCTTGTGCTCCGGCTCCCCGCACTAAAACTAATCTAGCTGACTTTCATAACTAGTGTAATCTGATTATAAATCCCTCGGTATGGACGCCACACAGAACACTGTGGCAGAGGTCACGCGTCGCTTGCTGAAAAATTCCATTGACTGAACACTTTCTCCATTAAGCAGGAGATTTCGCACTGATGTGTTGCTAGAAAACAGAACAGTGAACAGAGATCTTCATAATTATTATGTCCATTTTCTTTGCCTTATCTCCTATGTGTCAGTATGAGAGTTAATTATCATGCTTAATACCTTTTGGCAAATACATCTCAAATACATGTAGTTTCATCCTTTTGAAAATCACAGATTGAAGTAAGTTTACATTTGATCAAAAGCAATCATCAACAAACACAGATGACTAAAAAAAAGGGAATCCCTGTGACTCAACGTTATGTGGTTTAGGTTTTTAACTTTTTCAAGGACATGGAAATTGACCTTTTTGAATAATTTTAGTTTGAGGGTAATTTGTTTGAGTCTTTCTTTGATACAGTTTCCCCACTCCAAATAATATGCTTTTACAAATACACTCCAAAATATCCAGTTCTGATTATTGTTTATTCAGTGGTAAGTTTAGCGTTAAGATATCCAAATAGCAGCTCTATCTTATGTTGAACTTAAGCGCCTCATATCCTTTTTCCAGTACCTCAAATTGACTAATGTTTATGTTTAAACTAAGTCTGACATGTGGTGTGTTTCTCTCACAACCGCCACAGAGGAAAGTCCTCCCTGGTTTGTTTGGGTTAGACAGCAGAGGAATGAGGGAGGGAGGACAGCGAGATGGGGAAGAGTGGGAGGTGAGGGGATGATGACAGGGGAATGGGGGGTGTGAGTGAGCTTGGACAATGCTCTCTGAATTTTAAAAAGGGGATAGAAAAAGGCGAGGGAGAAGGGGAGTGGAGGTTCTGAGGAGAGAAAGCGTGTGGAAGAAAAGGGGAGAGGAAGGTGGCAGAAGGGAGCTCGTTGGTGGGGGGTGATGTGGCAGAGGGGAGGATAATTAGAGGGAGGAGGGGAGTGAAAGGGAAATCACGGAAGATGTAATAGCAGGAAAGTGAGGAGAAGGGGAAGGAGTGAGTTTGTGCAATGAGGGAATTAAAGAAGGAAGGAGAGAAGGTATAACGATGGGGAGGAGGTGAGGAGGAAGGGGAGGGGGAGATAGAAAGGCGGATAGANGGGGGGCAGGGACCTTGGGGGTTACATTCCTGAAGTGCAACCAGCCTGGTGCTGCTCTGCTGCCCAATGTAAACACAGGGCAGAGAGGTGAACTGACAACCTGTCACTGTAACTCACAGTGAGACAGAGTGAAAGCAAGCGGGGAAGAGAAATGGAGGTGTGTTATGAAAAAAAGGAAAAAGAGAATGGAGGAAGAAAAAGTAGCAGGAAAACAGAGATGTATTTGGAGTATGACAGTTCTCTACAAAGTAAAACATATTCTTTTTTAGACAGAACATTGTCCTTTCTCCTGTCATTGACTCAATACTCTCATATTAACATATCCTTTGATGCCGTCTCACATCTAGTCTACAATCCTCTCCTATTTCCTGCTTTTATTTAATTTATTTTTTACTTCAATAAAGCAGGGCCCATCCTTCTTTTCCTGGAAGGTGAGAATATATTGAGGACAGAGAGACATCATATTGACATAATTTATCTCTTAATAGTTCATTTGATTACATTGCAGTGATTAGACAATATGTGCTAAATTTAAAAATATTGTTTCATTCCCAAAGCCGGCTTAAAACATGTTGCTTTTGCCAACTAAGTCACATATTGAATGTGGCTAATATATGTGGTACTTAAATAATGATAACATTGATCTTCAGATATTGTAGTTAACACAATACCAAACAGGCCAATCTGCCGTGACAGCAGGAGAATTGTCTTCTTTACTGTGCTAGTGCGACATCTAGTGGCAAATACAAAAGTCACTTCAAAAGGAAAATGAATGAGTTCGGTTAAAGCTACAGTATATTTCTAGAGATTTGTGTAACCAAAAGCCCCAGCAAGGTCTTCAAAAGTTTAAATACAATGATATGCAGGACTTCAAATACAATGTGCTAGTAAAGAATAGAACACAATACAAATGTAATTCAAACATGTTTAATTTACTTTATTGGATTACCAAAGAATACAAATGAACTCATTTAAAATTGAGTTAACATAGCCATCTAACAGGATTGTTTGCTACAAATTACGGAAATGAAAGAAGCAGTTTGAGATATTGGCAATTCTTTGGAATGAGGAAGAAAAGCCAGCTTACCCGAATAGTATAGAATGATATTGAGAAATAAATCCTTAAAATTAACTAAATATGTTGCAACATAAATATTGAATAGGAGAACAGTCACCAGAAAACCAATTACTTAAGTTCTGACAGAGACCAACATTTTTAGCTAAAAAATCATTTGTATTGAATATTGCACTTTTACAAGGAAATCCTAAAATATTGGAATTTACTATAATACTTTACTTTACTTTACTATACCGCAGAGAACTATTTATGTGCAAACATTATTCTGACGTCTATTTCTTTACTTTTCTCAGCTTCTCATACTGAAACTATTTACAGAATAAACTGAAAACAGAATAATCCTAGACGAAATAGGGGAACCACAGTACATTTTTAAAATATATATTGATAAAAATAACGCTCTAATATATACATTGAATAAATTAATAGAACGTTTTCAAGTGCAGCAGCAGCAACAACAGCAACAACAACAACAACAATGTTCTGTATTTCAAAAAGATGAAACACAATAATTTATGTAACAGATTAAATTATGTCAGTAGAGGTCAGTGATACAGTAAAACACACATTTTACCATTTGTGATATGATTTCATTCTTCACAGTGCTGGGGAGTTTGTCCCCAGAGACTTTTGCCAGTCATTTAAGTAAGATTTTCTCCGTTCAATGATGCACTGTACTTCCCCTATTACAGTAATCTGATAAATAATACTTCCTCAAACACTTGCCTCTATTCAAATTACAGCGACATGTTGACAGTAGGCTGTCCAGTGAGTTGGTACCGGTATAAGGTATAGTTTACAGTCTATGGTTGGTACGCGGGCAGCAGTCACATTATGTAATTTACACTTTAGTGAGATTTTTCTGGGAAATGGCCCTACAAATAAATCAGGCATTCCTCTTCATCTAGCACTCAAGTTTCCTCTTCTTTTTTTTTAATTGAGGCTTATTCCCTCCCTGAAGAAAAGAAAGAAAAGGAAGGGATAAGTCAGTTTTACAATATTTCAACATGATGTAAAGGTTACAAAAAGTAAAGGCAACGTTTGTGCTTCATCTTACTTTTCAACAGGTTGTATTTGACATTACCTATTAATTAAATCAAAGTATTATAGGTATAAATTGTAATCATCCACTTACTCCTCATCTTCATTAATGTCTTCATGTTCCCCTGGAATCAACATAGATAGTGCTGTGAGTTTTTTCAAGTTATGGAGTCATTCTTATTCTTTCATTTTTGTATTTATACAAACACAACTTGTGAAACACCTAATATCTGTCCTTACCTTTCTTACATTTCTTGCTTTTCCACCACAGCAACGTAACAACCATAACAACCGTAAAACCGGCAGCCAACACTGCAATGATTATCACATGAGGCCAGGGAGGATAAGATGTATATTTGGGTTTGCCTAGAGAGGAGAACACATGGAAATTAGTCTCAAAAACATATGGACTTCGACATATGTTCTCTGTTGATGGCATAACCACGCATACAGTTTTTTTTCTTCTTTTTTTTCTTACAATTCTATCTTAAAAAATCTGCTTTTGATCCAACTACAACTAACCTGAATTAACTTTTTTTGCCACAGGTACACATGCCAGGCACTATAGATCAAATGAAAATATACTGAAGCAGAAATTCAGCAGCATTGGGGCTGAACTGTGAAGTTCAGGTCAAAATTTGACTCGGTTCAATACATGTCAGATAGCCTACCTGAAAAACAAATGATGTTTTAACCAGCCTCTGCTGTACAGTACTATGTGGTACTATTGCTAGTTAGCCAATGCTAGCATGTTTAACTAAGATGGTGAATTTAGTTAACATTTTACCTGCTAATGTAAGCATTTAAGCTGAAAGCCTGGCTGTGTCTAATTACATCCTAACAGACCTGTCGGCTTGGCTGTAGACTTGGTTTAACCTTAAAAATCTCTTAACTGTAACACAAACTCTTTGTCAACCATATAAAAGGATTTTTAAAAATCCTCACATATTTCCATAACATTTGCCATATGCCAAGTATTGTCTTTTACACTTACCAAAACTTGCAAAGGGTTTAAAAGCACACCATAGGGACAGTTATTTTTTCTTAAAAGTTTAGGACTCACAGATTGATAACAGTTCTGATCTGAGGTTGCCCACAGAGCAGCTGATGAACATCTCTCCATTGGAGCAGTTGAGGCGTGCAGTGCTGGAAGTGTTGACCAACTTGGTGACATTATCTCTCGTAATGTTGTTCATAAACTTCAAAGTGTGAGTCTGTGATACGTTCCACTTCACTTCTGCTTGCGGGTAGCCGCCATGCGCGACACATGTCAGTAGGCAACTCAAGGGAGGACTTTCATCACAGCAGTCCATTGTAAGGGCAGGTTCACTGTAGTTTCCTATGAGAGAGACGGAGAAAAAAACCCACTGTCATTCATAATACGTTGCATTTCCTGCGTGTCATGGTAACTGAAAATGGCTATGTTTAGTTAAATTGCTATTAACCTTTTAACAGAGCCTTTTTGAGTCCAAGATCACAAACTCACAGATCAATTATGACTTAGATAGTTCTGGATTAATGCAAATGTGTTGTTTTTTGATACTGAAGTCTATTTTCAGGGGTGAAAAGTTATGTCATGTGATAGATAACCTTTTGATTGTCTCCCTATTCTGCTTCCAACCTAAATAAATAAGCTTGGAGACACATAAATTAGTCTTGAAATTAAGCTTCCTTTTCTTGAAACTGCATCCTCGCTTTAATAAGTGTAACTGAACTAAAAAATGGGTTTAACAACTGCATGGTACAACAAAATATCCTAACAACCCACAACTCAAAGAATTACATTTTAAAAGGTTAACATACTCATACCTGTGACACTGAGGTGCATATCAGTTCGAACTAGGGGTAAGTCATTGCCACTGTTCATGGTATAGCACTGATAATCCCCTTGATGTGAGACATTCAAATTGGACATGTGCATCGTTCCCTTCTTAGTATCGATTCTTGTGTTGCTCCATACCGTAGCCGATGTTTTCTCTCTTATATAGTATCCATTCACGTACGTGTTGCCCCTTTGAATGTACATTAAGCCTAGTGTCCTATTTTCATCAACGGGGCAGTAAAAAGTCACATTTCCACCAACCACTCCTCTGTACTGATTCTGAATCAGTACAGCACTTCCTGCAGAAGAAAAGGAAGCAAGGACATAATGAAAAGAAGCAAGGACATAATGTTAGAGCATGCTAAAATAAAAGTATCTTCTAGGAATGAACAATCTTTAATGGTGTGCACATTTTGATCACAGCATGTCTGAGTAGGAAGCATTTAATTTAACATAAGAAATAAAAGAAAAAAGGGATAATGTTCTATAGCCAGAACTTTGGTTTGTTATGTTATGTCTAAGGATAGTAAAACCACCAACAAACAGTTTGACATCTGTAATAATTTACTTCATAAACATAAGATAAGAAACATACTTGTTTTTGTGTGTGTAAAGGTCGGGAGTTTCTGTTTAGACTTTTAGCTCATGTCCTCTCATGACGTAAAGGGCTAATCACAGTTCCTCTTAATGTTTTTGTAAAATACACAACTACAATTGTCCCTTTCATGTTTTACATGATGTAAAGGTCAACATATTGACCATTGTGTTATAGTGAGCTGAAGGTTTCACTTTTTATTTTAACTTTCTGTGTAGGTGTTTTTGGTAATACCAATAATGTTTAGGTTCTGTTTTGACGGTCCAGTTCTGTGTTGCTAGCTTGACTTTGACTTTGTCTTTGTCTGACATTTGGTGCTGTTTTTGGTATTTATAGTTGTTTTATTCCAGCTCTACTGAAGAAACCAGATAGGAATATAAGCTTGATAAGGATGTCTGGACTTTGATAGTATTTGCATGGGCTTTAAAGTAATAGTTTGGGAAATAGAGGGTTTTCCCAAATTGGTAAAATAATCATTTAAAGCCAAACGATTGAGATAAAAAAGAATTAGAGATATGTAGAGCTTCAGAGTTGGATGATAATTATCTGTCTATTCCTGTCTGCCAGCAAACCTTTCTCATTATAACTCAGTTATTTGAATTATTTGGAGCTCCAAAACTGCTGGTTTCTAATCTAATATAATACATTTGGTACTTGTTTTCGATCAAGCAAAGTATTGTGATATCAAAAGTCCTTACGGTATGCATGTAATCTATTTAAATATACAACTGGTTCCACTGTAAAACCAAGACAAGAGTGTGTTGTTAATGCACTGATATGAGGTGAACTGCTTACCTGTGACAGAAATAGCACCAGTCATAATAATATACAACTGGGACAGCCGGAAGAGGGAACTCCTTTGGTTGATAGGAAGACAAGAGGAAGCATAATTAAAATGGTTTATAATTGTTTTCATGGTTACCAAGGTAACACTGGGAATACCAGTGACACAGAGATGAATACAAACTGTGTGACAGAAAGAAAATGCCCTGCAACTACATAGTAAAATACCCCTGGCCCCGTGCTCAGAGATACTATCATAAGAGGTAAATATGAGCCACCATTGCTAATATTGACTCAACCGGCCCCTCCTCGGTCATCAACTGTCATTCTTTTTAAATAGTACTAAACCAAAGACCGTTATGGTAGCAACTAAACCATTGTCCTATGATTCACAGCAAAGTACATTTATTGTAGCATGATACAACCTGTATATTGTTGAAAGGATATAATAACCGGTTTCTGGAGATCAATTGTGGCTGGCTTGAAGAAAGGCTGCTGTCAGCATTTTGTAGGAGTTTGAAATACAATAATAAGTATGAGGTAATACAAAAAGCCAAAGGGCACTTACGGGAAACACTGTGGGTTGGAAGGGGATGCCTGTTGAAAAGAAAAATCAAGTTAAGTGATAGTATTGATTCTTTTTTTAATTTAATTTGGTATCTTTTAAATCATTGCACAGGAGCAATACTCATTCAGGAATTCTTAGAATATTTTATATATCAAAATCTTAGACATCTTGTAAACTGTTAAACACATGGATGTCGTATTTGCTGCTTTGGGGAGTCTGCAATATGAAACCTGCCCTACCACCTATCAACCCAGTGTCTTATGTATGTTCACATTGTGTGTGGAATTCTACGGAAACAAAACAGTATCTGAAATATCCGACTGGCCTTTTACAGTAAGTGAAGTTAGGGTAATGGTTTCTGTCATCCTGAAAAAACAAACCTTGTTTTGAACACCAAGATTCAGGAAAGTCCCATTGAGCAGTAGGCAGTAGCAACAGTATCTGCCAAAATAACCTGCCTTCACACTTGAGACAGTAACTTCTCATATTCTTATATTTTGTAGGAAGTATTATAAAAGTATATTATAAAAAACAACCATCAGTTAATAGTGTATTTAGTTTTAACTTGAATATTTTTGTGTTTTGATGAGTCAAAACACGAGTCAAAATGCATCACACGCCCTACAAATGGTCTTTCTTAACTCATGCATACTAACAGTCTACAAATAACACTGTTATTTGTGTTACATTCACTCTTTTGAGGAACATTCTTCATATTCAACACTTTGCATTTAAAACACACATTTAGAGAATATGAAGTTAAAAATAAGAAAGCATAAGCAGAAGTGTCTTTCTCGACAGAAACCACATCTGAGGGAATCCCCAGGGGCCACGTGAATACCTAAAGAACGGTTCATTGTGTTTGGTTCAGCAAAAGTGTTACCAAATGGAAAATAACATTCATTCAAATCTGAATTAATGTAAATAATGTTGTAAATGTTTGGTTTAAGTCTCCCCTAATTTCTATGACTGTGTCTGTCTTCTACAACAGCAACCAAAGTATAGTAATCATCACATGTAATGTAATAAAACTGCATTAAGGACAACTTTAAAAGAGCTAATGCAGATTGTCTTTGTTTACACTGCATCAGAAAAGTCTTAAATCCTCTCTTTGGCATTGTTTGAGTCCACACTTTCGTTGTAATGGACTGTGCAATAGAATGTACACAAGTTTTAGAAGATTTCAGAAAGCGATGGCAAAACATTGCATAGCATTGATTGAGCGTTATTATTGACTGTGTGCGGTCTACTATTACTTATCTATCATCAGCTAACACCTTTAACGTTTTTATTGAGTCTTTAGACAGAGAGTTTCGATAATGGGGAGTTCCCTATGACATAACGTGATTTACAATCGATGATACATAAATGATTGCATGACTTACACTAATCAGATAAGCTACGAAACCACATACCAGATTCACACATTGGATTCATGTTATCTCACATTTAGTTTCATTCATTTTAATATAGGAGAGGTTTGACACATCTTGTGGTTCAAGAATGTTCAGGGTGAAACCTATTTAATGTGAGTGAGATACTCTAAACAGACTAAAGAAAATGATCTCTGTCTTTGTCACAAATATAGTTATACACACAAGGATATATTCAATCAGCAGTGCCTATTTGCAAATAGCATTCCTACAGTGATATAGATGAAGCTCACAGAGGCGGTATGTTGGGAGTTAGTTTACTTAAGGATAAAACTAGTTACACACACACACACACACACACACACACACACACACACACACAGTATTCGGGGGCTGCTGCTCAGTGTCCTTTCAACT
The DNA here is from genome assembly GCF_000735185.1 of Notothenia coriiceps. Lineage (NCBI taxonomy): Eukaryota > Metazoa > Chordata > Actinopteri > Perciformes > Nototheniidae > Notothenia > Notothenia coriiceps. The sequence goes on from NW_011353014.1 coordinate 113,372, forward strand.
ATTTTTTTGATACAGAGAGACTTCCTTTCTGACATTATAGTAACAGACAATGAACAAACTTATCCATAACAATAACATTACATGTTATCATAAAAGAAAAGGAAAAGGAAAATAAAAGCTAAGCTCTTACCATTGTGCTGTGTCCGCTGTTAGTCAGTAAGAGAGTGAGAAGAAAATGCTGTAAACTTCCTCTTCATTCAAAAAGAAACAAAAGGGGCAGGGCAAAACAGTCATGTGACAAACAATGACACACAATCTGATGTCAACCTGAGCAGGTTCTATTTGTATATGCATGTTTTAAAAAAAGCTTGTTATATCTTTGATTACAGCAGATAACTTATAGCATGAGAAAACAGGTGTTACAATAGTAACAATAACAATGGCTTTGCTCTATGTCAGTGTCCCAGTAAGTCACTTTGAGATTCAAATTTTAACATATGACTTACTGTTGGGAAGCCAAAAGAGGGCTTCCACAGAATCATGTCAGGACATTTAGGCTTCGGCACATTGCGTGTGTGATCACTACGTGTCTGTTATGTCACAGCGGAACAATCTTCATGAACTTCCCTGTCTGCTAACTAGCTCATTCTCACTCTCATCAGACCTTGTAGTATGAATCACAGTCAAATGTTACAGTAATATGCAGTGTTGCATTCATATTCTGCTGCTATGATTGTTTTTATTTATTTTTTGAACCAAGGCATCACAGAACTAAGTCACAAGGAATGCAGAGGGAGGGGGAGTAGGATACTACAGATCATAGTAAGATAATTCATTTAATCAGTCAACTGATTAGATTTGCCATCACTTACTGTACGGAGGCTCAGTCATTGGTACACGTTTATTTATAAAGCCATGTTGGGCAAACTCCCGTAATACATCTGTTCACTGATAACACAGAGAGTTGCAAGCAGCTATTGTCTGAGATCGCATGATGTAGTATTGTTGGATGTGCCAAGAGCAAGGACTGTCTTAAGACAGCTTTTATTTGCACAGCGCCACTTGCTTGGAACAGTCTACAGCTAAAATTGAAACTGAGCAATTTTATTCCTCTGAATGTTTTTAAAGCAAGTCCAAGTGAAATGCTCTTTGAAACTATGGGTATTTGTAAATGTTGATAAGTATGCAAATGTAGCTTGTAAATATGTTGCATGATATCCTCTATTGTTTTATGTCGTTTTATGTTTCATGTGGAACCTAATTGCTGCAGGTCTCCCTTGAAAAAGAGATCTATGATCTCAAGGGACAATCTGGATAAATAAAGGTTTGAAATGAAATGAAAACTATTATTTCATAATCTTAATGAGACATGGGAGAAGTGGAAACTCTCCTATCCAAGAAAAACCTTTACAATTTAGATTTGTATTTCCTTAAATAAATAATATACAAATGTTTTATTGTGCAAGAAAAGAGGCAAGTGTTACTAAACAGGCCAACTGTTTCCCTTTTGGGTAAAAAAATGGCCACTTGGGACACAAGAATACATTTGAATATTGCTATAGAGCAGTGACATGCATCATTTGCGGTAACATTTGAGATGCATTATGTTCAACTGTGTGTCTTTAATCCTCCATCTTCCACATTGCAGTCATGGATCAAAAGAAGGTGCTTAAATGCCGGTGATGTCACACGATAACTCAGACACCACTAATGAGATTTTCAAAAAGCACTTTTGGATACAGGTGGTGTAAAACATTTTCAAAAAGGTCAAATATGCTCACACAGCTGCTTTGCTTCTGACACTGTTGCAGATGACTGGTGTACCACACACATTGTGGTGTGTGGTACACAGAAAAAAAAGTTTGTGTTTCAGACTTTTTTTCTGAGTACATTTAGAAGATCTTTTCACTTCTGTTTTTCAATCACTTTATTATAGCACTTATAATATAATATGATATTCAAACATTTACTGTTATTATCAATTCTTATTATCCACTTCATTCCTGCTAATTGCCTCTCAAAAAGGTTAATAATTGACAAGGTACCAAGCTAACTTAATGAAGTGTTGACTTCACTTTGACATTTGAAGAGTAAAAAATACATGGTTTTTACCAGTTTTGACTCAGTGTCTCTGCTCTTTATCTTTTCTTCTTTGAATAGCCTCTAACTAACTAAGACATTAAATAGGGAATGACTGGGGATTTCCGTGTGTATCCCTGAAAAGTTTGATATGTACCCAGAACGTAGAGCCACACAATGACTCCTCCCTATTATATTCATAGCCCATCCCAACGCATATCGGTAAACCACTTTATATCTGGTTTCCTTTTGAATCATCTGACTTTAAATGAATAATTAAGTAGTTGCCTAAATTTACACAAGTGAAATAGCTAAATAGTCATTTTAATAGAATGTAAATGACTGTAAGACATCATTTCTTATTGTCAAAGGCAACATTTTCATTCCATCAGGTTAAGAATTGCATTCCATATAAAAAATACACTTACACTATAGAGGTGGCATGCATGTTTGTGAAGGTGAATTGCTGTTTCTGGTATAATGTGATAAATTAGAGCTTTATGTATTGGATAAGAGGGGATAACAGGAATTGTACATCCAGGTAAAATGTAAGACTGCAAAGAAATATATAAATCAACAGTTTGCATATTTATTACAAAACTGACGAGAAGACATTATAGATAGTCAAGCGGTATGTGGAAGTGAAGTTCCACCCCCATACTGCCCACAGAACCCATTTACTGTATACCACCTTTCTTACAGTAATTTGTTGTTTTGTGGGCTGTACTTGGGAGGAAGGGCTGATAACACTTTGGTTTACAGAAATCACTTCTCACTATTCTAGGGGATTTTGAAACTCAAAGACTACCTCATAATCTAATAGCGATCTGTAACAACTTCCTGTACAAATGCATTGCATGGTGCTACAAAGAGTGCAGTTGGTATTGCTATCTGCTTGTTTCTGAAAAGCAATCTTTATTTGTTTGTGCTCCCGAAATAAATTGTAGTGAATGTTTGTCAGTCAGAGAATATTATTTACATGTGATAAATTAAATTGGATTGAACAACAATGAGAGGTTTAGAGGCTGTTTTGAGAAATGCACAAGATTGAGTATGGTTATCAGTGTTATTGGTTAGTCTATGGTCAAAAAGATAAAAAAGATGTGTGTGGGGGTGTGTGTGTGTGTGCGTGACAAAAGAGTTTCCCTTCCATCTATATGCGGTCATTGAAAGAACTTAAACTCTGTTAAATATCAAGGGAATCCCTGTCCTTCTGTTTCGTCTTTTGTGTGTGTTGGTGTTAAGCCAGGTCCTTCTTCATTATCAGGCATTGAAGTCCTGTATAAAGATTGGCCTTATTTCAAATTCTAGTATAAAAACAATTCTTACAAGGGGCTCTTCCTGAATAACATTGTGTTAAAAAAAAAATCCGGACATACCATAAATACTATAAACACAAACATATGGGATAGTAGGTTAACCTGACCAAGGTTTGGAAGGAGACATTCAAATATATTATGATGAATGTTTTGTGATGACATCCTTTTACGACTTTTTCAAGTATGACACATGTCATTTTAAGAAAAAGGCATAAGTAATACAAGCAATGACTCGCTGTACACCGTTGTTGGGAAAATACTAACAACGGTCTTGCCTCATTGAGACACTTAATATTGAGTCATTGTAAATGTTATTAGTATCGCAAGTGATTTGTCTTTAGCAAGTAAAGTGCAAATGCTTACACAAAGGCCCATTGTAGTTTTATAACAAGTAGTACAACATAATAAACAAATATGTGTCTCTCTTTTTGGAGTACATCTAAATAGGAATTATTAGGTAATGCTGAATGCATTTAAGCTGTAATATATGTTAATAAATATTTCAACAGTGGTGGAATTAACCAAACCACATTTAGTCAGGAATGTACTTAATGTGGGGTACATGCAGGCTACTTTCCATGATACTTTCCTTATGGATTTTAAACTTTCTAACTAATAGACGCCTCTCGGACTCTATCACCACAGGCTCGCCTCAAGGATGCGTTCTTTCGCCCCTAATTTTTATAATGTACACTGATAAATGCAGGAGCATGCAAGACAATAGCTACCTGGTTAAATTCTCTGATGATACCACCCTCTTGTCCCTCCTTTGCGGCTCAGAATTTGGCCACGAGGGAGGCTTTAGCTCAGTGGACTAGTGCGCTGATCTTCGAATCAGAGGATAGCAAGTTTGAGTCCCACTGCAGTCAGCATGTTGTTGTGTCCCTGGGCAAGACACTTCACCCCAAATTGCTCCTGTGCGGATTGCCCACAGTATTGAGTATGTAAGTCGCTTTGGATAAAAACGTCTAACAAGTAACATGTAATGTAATGAGTGTGCTCTTACTGATTTTATTTCCTGGTGTGATGACAGTTTTCTGGATTTAAAATGTCTCTAAAACCCAGGAATTGATAATTGATTTTAGACGTCGCAAGGATGTTCCTAAGGAGTGCATCATAAACAATGACAAGGTAGAAATTGTCACATCATACAAATACTTGGGCACCATTTTCGATGACAACCTCAAATTTGATGTGAATAATGAGTGTATTGTGAAGCGGGGTCTACAGAGAATGCATCTTCTTCGCAAACTGAACTCTATCTCTGTCAGGCCTTTCATTCTTTGTCGTTTTTACCAAGCATTCCTTTTATCTGCCGGTTCCATAGCCTTACACTGAAAGACAGGAACAGCCTGAACAGCATTGTTAAAAACTGCTCTCAGGATCATCGAAGTGAAACAGAGAGACTTAAACTCCTTCTGTCACCAACAGATTCTGCGGAAAGCAGAGATCATTCTGGCCTCTCCAGGTCATGTTCTTGCAGATGAATTCCGTCTGTTGCCATGAGAGCGTAGATATGCTCTACCTGCTCTAAAGACTAATCGCTTTGCAAAATAATTCATCCCTTCTGCACTCAAACTTTAAAATTCTTGAAAGACTTTTATCTTGATTATTTATTTATTTATTATTGTGATACAATGAACTATTTATCGTGTAAATTGGAATGATCCACATCTGTGCTCCCGGGTGTATCTGTGTGTTTTCTTCGTATGTTCCTGCCTGTGTACATGACATAAGCTGCTGCTCATAACCAATTGCCCCTTGCAAGATTAATAAAGTTGTTGATTGATTGATTATAATGCTATTTAATACTTAATCCAACAAATTACAGAGGGTAATATTGTACTAAACCTACTATACAAAATGATATGTTATTAACACAAAATACAAATCAACTAAAGCACGACTATGTATTATGGAAGATTAATTTACCCAGCAATATATAAAGTAATTTAAGTTACGGCTACATAATGCAACCTTAAATACATGTACATAATGAATCAAAACATATAATACACTTAGAATATGATTAGAAGATGTGCCATCGTGGAAACATATGCTGCCTGGCTCTGTACTCTTCACCTAAGTAAATGGCGTAAGTAAATTGCGTAGATTTCTATTTCTGCTTTGTCACGTGGTACAGTGGATCGTAGTTGCTACCTGGCAACCACGCAAGCATATACTTGAAGAAACAGACAGGCATGAGTAACAGCTTCCCTCCATGAACTGTGTTACAAACAGCTTTAAAGGTAGTATGCTTGTTGGCAAAACGTTATGAGACCAATGCTTCTGTTGGTTTACTAGCGTGCTGGAGTCAAGACAGCTAGCTAAAATGCTTAACTTTAATTCAAAGAGATGGTGACGTTAGCTAGCTAGCTTGTGGATTTGTTGACCTCCTGTAGCCATTGTTTTGTAATAATTATGCGCCTTAACTTTGTAAACATTATTTTAGTCTTTGCCATGTGAAGCAAATAATCTGCTTTGACAAAGGACACATACTAACTTTGTATTAGCACTAGCACCTTCGATAGTAGCGTTATAATGTAAGTTAGCTAATAGTTTAGCAGCAATACTCTAGTAACGTTAGCACTGCTGTCCCTTCAAAGACTTAGCTGAAATGTTAACGTACTCAATTATCTTAAGAGGAAAGTATCCGGCGTAACGTTATAGTTGTTTAGAGAATTCAGAGAAACTTGCACGGGCATGTGGTTTGAGAAAGGCTTGAAACTCCTCTATTTGCTTGTTTCTGGGTCGACAGAACAACATTACGCACTAACGCTAGGTTAAAGCGTAACAAACGCTGGTATTAACTTTAGTCAAAGTCTGATAGGGCCCAATTTTATTACATGATGCGGCAGTAATTGGTCTGATTCTGGGTGTATTGGACATGTTAGATGGGTTTTTATGTAATAGATAAATCCATTTAATGTGTTTGGCTTATTATTCAAGTCTATTTTACATGAGTGGCAAAGTACTGAGTCCTTCTTTCCCACATAATACAATGATATGTCTGAATTTACATCTAACTGTGTTCTATGAGATATTTCAACCCTAAAGGAAGCTTTGAAAAAAGCCAAATCTGAGCCCAAATGATCTGTATAAATAACATTAAAACTTAAACTCACAATTTATAGTGCTTGTAATAGACAATAGTGATCATTAAGCCATATTCATTTTATATTAAGCCATATCCCATTAAGCCTTATCCCTCCCACCGTGCAGTCTTTACAGTGTTATTTTCTGTATATTACAGGTTTCTCAGCATCAGTACATCACTGTAGCTGAAAGATGCCCCACGGTTCAGATGATGCTCGCAAAAGGTTTATCTTGACCACAACAGGAAACTTCTATGGGATAAAACCTTCACCGTCCCTGACTGACAGCCCAGAGCTCAATAACTTTCTGGACGATGGAAATGAGTTTGTCCTGTCCATCAGCAGACATGACGGAGACCTTCACTTGTCAAATAAGGTAACACAAACATATAACATCATTACAGTGTTTCAGTTTCTAGTGTGGATCAAGATATCCTTGGGAAAGAATTTGCCTCTGGGCTCATAAGACCAACAATCTAACCTTTCAACTAATGCTTAATGTTTTAAAAAGACTAACATGTACAGCCTAAACCCTAGTAGGGCTGTTTATATAAGCACATTTAAAGTGGTTTTCCATAATAGTTTACTTTGTAAAATAAACCGCCTCATCCTATGTATGGACAACACAAATGTACTTGACAGCAAAGCAGTGTCTTACCCTGCCTCTTTTGACATATTTGATCGCTCTTTGTCAGATTGAAGCATCGGGGGGAAACAGAGAGAAGGTGTTGGTGTTCTTCAAGCTGTATCCCACAGTCATCACAGAAGACAACCTTCACCATAGCGTCCTTGTGTCGTCCATGCTGGAGTCTCCCATCAACACCCTCTACCAGGCTGTGAGACAAGTCTTTGCACCTGTACTGCTGAAGGTGAGCCTGTATCCACAATAGTATGAGGAGGTACCATTCCCCAAGCTACTATTTGGAACATATTTCTATTTGAATAATTCAAAACAGTTCATACATTTTAGTTAGAAATAAACACTTGCATTCATCTATTACAAATGAAAGGAAAAACACATCTAAATTAATTTAAAACAAGTACTGGAAATACATATAACAAGACCATTGGGACATGTAAATAGATACCTTTAAAATGTTATACCCTTAAGTTTTGATTAATGTTTTTTTGTGGCCAAATAAAGCACCGGTAGAGAACAAGACAATTCAGTCTAAAACTTAGTAAATGTATTCTTTGCTTTACCACTCTGTAGGATGAGCGCTGGCGTTCAGCATTTGACCCTAAGCTGGCAGCTCTGCTGAGTGAGCTGGAGCTGGGCCTGGGCTCAGTGGTCCGCCAGTCAGGAGACCATCCCTCTGCTAAGAAGGGACGCTCAGAGGAAGATGTCCTCGGTATGCATAAACACATTTTTGCTAAATGAAATACACAGGTCAGGGCCTTAGTGCCTATGATCAAGTAAGGGCTAAGGTTTTTTGTGAGTATAGAAGTGGTGTAACAATATACAAATGATTGGATTAAACATTTAGCTAATAAGTGTAAAAAAAGTGTAATCTCAGTACACCTATCACAAATACTAAATAAATGTAAGGCTAAACAATATCAGTTCACTTCATAAAAGAAGTTGTCTTAACCTCTTTACTTAATTTAACATGGGTAAATTGTTATTTTGAAACATTGTACTTTTCTCTGGCGATGCAGGCATCCTGACTCCCAGTGATGAGTTCCAGTACTGGGAGGACCTGGCTGAGTCTGCAGAGAAGAACAGTTCGAGAGAGAGGGCTTTATATATCACTGAGCAGTTTAAACCCATACAAAAGGTATACATTCAAACCTTTATGTATCAATATTGATATTCATATTTGTATGTACGTTTACAAATGTTGGTAGTCTCTCAGAAAGAAGTGATGCTGCTATCTTCTAGTTCACGCTGTTGTTAAGCGCACTAAAACTCTATTTTGTTTTTCATCCATACATTTGATAAAATATCCTTTTTTTATGACTTAAATACTTTATTTATTTAGTTAATACTTTTTTTAAAGGTGCACTGCGGACAGATTGCACATCAAGTTATTGCAAACATTAAAAAAGATGTTCCCTGTTCAAATGGATTTAGCACGTTTTGTCTCATTGTCTTCATTTTAATTGCTGTATTTCATTGGATGCCACAAACAACACTAACATGCAATGATTCCACACATAAAATGCTAAAAGACCTTTTTTCAACTTGGTACATATTTTCTTTTACGTTTGAAACCTTGATCTTAGCATGTTCTTTATTTTTCATATAGTTTTAAGAAGTGTTTAATAATTGTTCTACAACTGATATTCAAATGGCAGGGAACTATCTTTGAACTAACTTATGTGTCTCTCTGTGATTCCACCAGGAGTACGGGGGTCTTGATGGCCTTTCCATGCCTGATGTTGTGGATCTGGTGGAACAGAGTAAAGACAGTCTGGATGATGTTTGGAGGCAAACTGATTTTGACCCTTACCCAGAAACGCGCATGGTGCGACTCATGGATGTTATTGGTGGGACTCGCACACAAACAAAAAACAAAAATAGGAAATGAAAACACATTTACGTCGGTTACAAGATCAGTTAGCTTCTGAGGTTAAACAAGAAACGCAATCTCTTGAGAACTGAAACTCACTTCCAAGAAACTACTCTATATACTACTCTACTATACTTACTTGTTTGCCTGTCCTCGTTTGTCTACCTTCCCTCATATTGTAAAGCGTCTTTGAGTTGTGAAAAGCGCTATATAAATAAAATGCATTATTATTATTATTATATACAGACCATGGCTTCTCAATAGTTAAATGTTGACCTTTTTGAGATTTAAGGGAGTAATTGATAATGTTGACTCAGTACTTCTGACATCCTACATAAGAAGTATTTCATTCCCGTGAAATGTAGACAGCTGTTTCGCAATCTAAGATGATCTGTTTGAGCATGTGTACTTTTCCGTGCATGTAGCAACCTTGTCATATTTTATTGTTGCTATTTCTTTCTTTACTAGGTGGAGCCCTGGGAAGATATGTGCAGAAGAAGCTGAGTCGTCTAAAAATATTTGAGGAGCCTTTTGTATCCATGAGAGAGAACCTGAGGACGGGCGTTTCCATCTGTGAACAGTGGGTGGTAGCCTGTGAGCATCTGACTGGACAGGTATGGAAGAGATCAAAGTGAGGATGAAATGTGCGCAAAATTGTTATAAATAATATGGTTTATACGTATAATAATAAATATAAAATGAAATCTAAATGAAGATCATCTGTGGTAAACACTAACCATGTATTAAACGGCCTTTTTTCTCAGGTGTGGAAGAGACATGCTCCACACCCCTGGAAAGGAAACAAGCACTGCCCGCAAACCCTACATTGCCTCGCTAAGAGATTGGATGAGGTAAGTCATCTCCTGACATTGTGGGCACATTACATTTAGTGCTTGACATATATCTGTCAGAAGAGTCTTGGTTGACCTTTCCTTGTTTTTGCTCTTCTGTAAAAAGAACAGACGTCACATTGAGGTGGAATTTCCACATGTCATTTATTTTAAAACAGAACAAGGAAAAAAAAGTGAACCTCTAACGGATTCAAAAAGCGAATTGCACGTTGTGCACCTTATTGATCCTGAAGTAACGACACTGATATTTATTAACTGTATTCTTTCAAACATGTTTTTGTTATCAGTTTAGCATGCTTAAGAACCTTGTTTATATTGTGTCTCCCAAACCCATTTACACAGCATCTTAGGAATAGTGCCATAGTCTGATAAGTCAGTCACAACTTGTAAGTCATATTGTTGACTCCTGCAAGCCTGATAACCAAACACGTAAACAAAACAAACATAGATAACTTGAAAACGCTCTCCTTGTTTATGTCTTCCAGGTGGTGACTCTGCGTATCGTTCATGAGAAACTGCTGCGTCTGCTACCAGCAGGGAAGCAGCAGGCTCTGACTTCAGATCGAGTGTTTGAGCCTTTCTCTGGACTCAACCCTCTGCATTACAACCCCTACACTGAGGTGACTAGTGTATTTCCATGTGACACTTCTGAATGACCTTGTTTTAACCTTTCATAATGACTGAACTTTGTCATTTTCAGTGCATTCATGCATGCACAATATGCTACAGGTGCAGGTTCTCCATTGCATGGCTGCTTGTTGTCACATCAAGATTAATATCCAAGCTAGGGGAATCCCCAATAAGGCTCACAATTTCTAGCTGCGACCAACATGTAAGCATCTGGCTGAATGGGCGCTGCGCTGTACATATTCCACCCACCTCGTCCTGAATTGACTTAAACCCATGTAAAAGCACCTGTCTTTAAGCATAGAAAAGCAATGCTGATTATTTGGGATTTTAAAGTAGCAGCTTACACTATTAAGGCAAGAATGGTTACCACTTTACAATAACACTACCCTTATAAAGGATTCATAAAGGGTTTATAATTAGGTTATGAATTAGGTTGTAAGCACTTTATTAATCATTAAGAACCATTTATAAACCAGTTCTAACATAATTTTCATACATCAACACAGGCTCACTATTTGGCAAGATGACTAGCCTTCTATTGGCTACCTAGCGAGAATCAACTCAGTGAACAACAGATACCAAGGATGCTGGCTGACGAAGAAGACGAAGTAAGCTAGGTGGCCATAAGGCTTAGCAGTACAGATAAATGTGGGCTCACTATTTGGCAAGCAACCGGTCACAGGTGCCCTGTTTATCTCATGTCTTATAAAAGCTTATTAATGATTTATAAAGTGTTCACAACCTAATTAATAAATGAATTACAAACTATTCGTAAACCCTTTTATAAGGGTAGTCGTATTGTAAGGTGGTACCAAAGAATGTAATTTAATTTACTTAGATTATTACTTGTAATTGTTCCTTTTTAGCCTCTCTGGACAGCAGCGGTGGCTCAGTTTGAGCGACTGATGGCTCCCTCAGAACAGGAAGTCGCTGGCAGACTGAAGAGCTACATTGCTGATGTACAGGACAACCCACAGCAGGTAGCGTGACACACCTCTTCGGATGCAAACACATTTTGTGTGGGTGTGTGTTGATCTGGGAGCTTACTGTGTGTGTGTGTGTGTGTGTGTGTGTGTGTGTGTGTGTGTGTGTGTGTGTGTGTGTGTGTGTGTGTGTGTGTGTGTGTGTGTGTGTGTGTGTGTGTCTGTTTTTTGTCTAGCTGTTGCAGGTTTTCCAAAAACACAAGGAGTTGATCAGACGTCCCACCATCAGCAAAGAGCTGCAGTCGGAGAGAGAGACCCTACTGGCCAGACTCCTGGACTACAGCAAGGGTACACAGTTATGATTCAAAGCACGTATGTCTTGTTTTGTCAGAGATAGTGTGGCACACAATAACCAGATGCCTACATAAAAAAAACACTCTAATATGAAATGTTAAATCTATTCTTGATCTACTCAATAATGGTAAATGACTTTAAAGTGTTAACTGAATGTGTGAGAGCAGTATGTAAGCCATTCAGAAGCTGAAAGCATGTAATATATCCTCCAAGGGTTTTTATAGTCTCATTGGGACCAATAGTATTCATTTAGCCCTCAAATGTAATAATACAATCATTGTAATCACTCAAAATATATAATAATACGAGAAGAGCAAACATAAGTGGATATAAATAAAGGTGAAATGTGTTTGTATTATGCTTCCCAGATCACTGACCCCTCTCTCACTTAATTGATTCTCTTAAGGCCTAAAGACTGACTTTGAGAGTCGTTGCCATGGAGCTCCTGGAGACAAGTCTGGGCCATTCATCGGCAGGAACCTCCCTGAGGTGGTCAACAAAATAGTTTGGGTCCGACAGCTCATACATAAGGTAACTAAGTGTGTGTCTTTTCACATACAACTATCAATCATCAAGTCTGACAATGATTTCCAGGTGTAATAGAATGAGATGTCATTGCATACTGAGATGAGGAACTTCTGAAAATGACATCATACAACCTAAGCTTTTACTCATGTTACAAAAATCAAATCGGTTTTATGACGATTAATAGAATAGTGCGTACTGATCCCTTTGTTCTATTATGTTCCTGTACTTGCATTCTTCCTATAGGTCGAGGACTCTGTCCGCATAGCTGAGGCGCTGCTCTCAGACCTGTCCGGGTTTAAGGGGTTCCTGCATTTCTGTGATGACCTGCTGGAGGTTCTGAGGGCGTATGAACAGGAACAGTTCGAGGACTGGTCGAGAGATATACTGTCAGGGCTGGCCGACCCAAAGTCAGGGATCAGGTTAGAAATTCTGCACACGTTGACTAATAATACGTATTAGAAAAGTTAAGAGCAACACTGAGTTACATCTTAATCCTCATTGGAATCATTCAGGTCAATTTATATCACAGTACCTGGAACTGTTTTTGTCACTTTTCAATAGTAAACATCACCTCATTAGGCACATTGCTAAAGTGCAATTCAGGGTGCTGGTCTGAGAGGATTCAATTACATTTGTCTCTCTTTGTATAGTCTCCAGGCCAGTAACCGTGTGATGGACCTGGACCATGTGGACGGCAGGCTGAAGATCCAGTATTCAGACAGGCTGGTCAGTCTGCTCAGGGAGGTCCGGCAGCTCTCCGCCCTGGGGTTTCCCATCCCTGCCAAGATCCAGCAGGCTGCTAATACTGCAGACAAATTCTACAGACAAGCCATAGTCCTCAAACAGGTGACAGGCCGTTTCCTCATTAATGTATTCATTTCTGTGTCATTGTTTCTTTTTGACAGCTCATATCGTATCATGTGACTGTTCTAGGTGGCCCATTTCTACAACACCATTGACCAGCAGATGATTCCCTCTCAGAGACCTATGATGCTTGGACTTGCCCTGGCCTTCGAACAGGTCATCAAGGTACAGTGTGGCACTTTCTGACATGAAAGTTAAGTTGTAAAAAGGGACATTGAAAGCTGAAGACTCGCCAATGCCTCTTTATGAGCATAACAAGTCTGAACTTTCTCTTCCTCAATCACATATTTTAAACAACCTATACATTTTGTCTGGCGTAAATGTCATACTGCGGACTGGAATTACTGATTTCTTTGTTCTCCTTTTTTAGAATCCTCGTTCTCAGTCAAAGGAATCTGGTGGTAAACTACAAATCACATGGGACAACCCCAAAGAGTTGGAAGTTTATATTGCCAAGTTACAATCTGCCGCGGAGAAACTTTCCACCGAGAACAGGAAGTTACGCAAGTGGCACACTGACTTTATCGACAAGGTTTGCAGCTTGCTGTTGTTGATTAAATACTAGTAGGGATGTAACGATATATCGAATATCGCGGTAAATAAATGTCTCAATACCGTCGTGAGACTGACAAAATCTACCACGATTTAATTTATTATTATTTTTTTAAACCTTTATTCAACCAGATGCTCCCATTGAGATCATCGATCTCTTTTTCAAGGGAGACCTGTCCAGCAGCAAGTAGGTTACAACATGAACATAAAGGCCCAGATACACGAAATCGGCAGTAAATGGGAGTCGGGCCGAACATGAGCGTGAGCACCCCCTATTCGGAGTGGTGTGCGCCGCACCGTCGGGGTCTTTTCTGCCGACCTGACGCCTTTTCTTGCCGATTCATTCATGTTGAATCGGCGTCGGGAACACCACCGGAAGTCGGACAAAGGGATAAAACTGATTGGCTGTTCAGCTAGCGAATCAGTGCATGAGAAGCGTTAACGGAAGTGAGGGAGGTAAACAAATGATTTAAAATGGAAGATGGAACACACACGGACGGCTATTTCACCTCATCGGTTTATAGAGCTCCTATTCTTTCATGTTTTCAATGGACGAGAGTGAAAATGGAAAGAGAAACGCTATTTGTTGTTTGTTTATATCACGGAGTCTGTTCTTCTTCTCTGTCTTCCGGTTGTTCCGGTTGTTGCCTCTTTTGAATGATGAATACACACTACCGCCGCCTGCTGGTAAGGAGAGTTATTGCCACTCACGCATGCGCAGTTCATACGTGCTCGGCTCGGATTTGCGGCGCAAATCCGAGCCGAGCACGTATGAACTGCGCATGCGTGAGTGGCAATAACTCTCCTTACCAGCAGGCGGCGGTAGTGTGTATTCATCATTCAAAAGANTAGAAGTGTTCAAATCTGGATCAGTCTGTATCAGATCCGTTGCAGCCCCTTTTTAAGAGATTTGGGTAAGGAGGAAAATAGAGAGGGTTGTGTTTTCTGACACTCCCTGGAACACCGGGGACACATATTCATGTATAAAAGACGTACAAAAGTGCATTTTGCATGATAGGTCACCTTTAAGGTCACTCACACTATTTTAATGAACTTATAGATTCACACTTAAAGTATTAGCCTACAGAACAGTACAGTTTACAGAGAAAAAATACAACAAACACTATGTTAATTTTAGTTTTTTCAATAACATTGTCATCCTGCTAGTAATACCAATTTTTTAAGAAATGTAACAGTTATATGATAAAATCTTTTTATGTAACTGTAAGGAAATGCAGTTACCTTTTTTTGTATGGTGATTGCGCAATCCCATTACATGTAACCCATCACTCCCCAAGCCTGGTGACAACCACCAGTACACACAAACAAACACTTACACACTCACTTCTGGATAATGCAGTGAATCAGGCAGTGATCAGCAGTCCCATCGTTTTCTGTTGAAACCAGCCTCTGATTACATGTCAGCTTGGCAATGAAAAACACACCCACTAATCGACTTATCAGTGAATGATTGTTGCCATTAATTGATTTGCCAGAATGCAGATTTGGCCGCTGCGGTTTGGGATTAGAGTCATGGACTAATAAAAGTGACCCCCCTTTTTATTGCCTCAGCTAATAGAGGGGAATAAGGGAACATGGAAATAAGTTGTGAGCAGAAAAGCCATAACAACTGGATTAGTTCTATACAAGGAGGCAAACCATTGCATCTATACATGCCTTGTGCAGCTAACCCCACAACCCTGCCCTCCCAAGACACACACACACACACACACACACACACACACACACACACACACACACACACACACACACACAGTGGTTGAGTGCAGTACATATTTCCCAATTTTAAATGTTTCTTTGTCAAAGGGGACAAAATTACGGGCAGCAAGAAGACAAAGATGAGTCATTAGAAACAGAACTAGGGAAAAGTAGAGGAAAAAATAGATTTGTGTTGACTGAGGGATTTCCCCAACAGTTTAAATATGCATGGCTGCAAACAGAAGGGAAAGTATCGTATACTGTGCTTACTGTTAGATCGAGTAGTGTTAAAGAAAAAAACAGAACTTCAGTATATAAATAGAGAACATGACTTATTCAAGGCTCTTACTTTCAAAGAAAACCGGGCAGCATGTCTGATTACAATGCTTCAATGAACAAAGGTTAAAAACAAGTTAAAGTACAATACATGGAAGTTTAGGCTTACATCTCGTGTGTGTCCAAGAGCAGCCGGCTTGCCACAGAATGCAATGAATCAAAACGTTTCCATTTTATGTAGTGATAATTAACCTAGCATTAAAAAAAACATTTGGTACTCTTCTCTTAACAGTATACATGTGGGTTTTTTGCCTCAGTTGAAAAATATAAATCAGCCATAATTAGTATCAATGTCAAAAGAATGTGTTGTTTGTGCACCTTGAACTTGTGCTGTATAGCCTGCAGGCGGCTGAAGAGGTCCTCGGCCTTGCTGAAGATGGTGACGAACCCAGTGGCATTTCTATCAATCATGACGCTGAAGATAAGCTCCTCCCCCTGGGCACTGACCCCTTTGAACTGGTTTGGTATTGAGATGAACCGCTTCATCTCCCTGAAATAGCGTGCTCGCACTTCCTCAAAGGGAGGACGGAACTGCAATCGACCCTGCCTATTCACGAGAAGTAGAACAAAAATAAAGGGGGGTTCAATTTAAATCAACAATGTTGGTATCGGAGAGAGAAAGTAAGAAACAGATGGACACACAAGAAGGGAGGGGAATTGGGAAAAAAGTTTGAGAGGGAACCGAAAAAGAGGAACGCCCTATTTAAATATTAAGAAAGCAGAGAGAAATGGAAAAAGAGAATACGAATAAAGAGCGGGACAGGAATTGTATACTGACTTGAAAGTGAGGTCTATGAGTATTTCAGGCAGGTTCTTGTTCAGAGCCTCGAGACCGGTCTGATACTGGTGTTCCAGAGCTTTGTACAGCTGATGGTTCCAATGCTGACGCCAGGCCCGCATGTCATCGGACCGGAAGCCCTAAACACACACGCATGCATTGGTTAAAGCAGGGGTGTCAAACTCAATTTCATCGCGGGCCACATTAGAATTATGGTTGCACTCAAAGGGCCGGTGGTAATTAACTTTAAGACTATATAAATATATAGATAAATATCTATAATATAATGTATTATTTTACAATATTTCCTCTGCATTGGATTATTATCGGATATGGTAATAACTTCATAATTCTAGGGCAAATAATTGCAAGTCTCTTCAGTGCGCAGCTCACAAAATGAGATGCATTGTGGGACATGTAGTTTATGGGCAACGTGCTCATGTAAAGCGGCACGTAACCTTATAACAAAACGTATTATATTCTTTGCAAGCTCTTGTGGGCCACATAAAATGAAGTGGCGGGCTGGATTTGGCACCCGGGCCTTGAGTTTGAGTTTGCCTTTGACACCCCTGGATTAAAGTGAGAGGATTAAGATTTGTTGTACAGGTTGTGCATGTTCAATAAATGCAAGAAGCTTCCTGATGACCACATTTTTCTACAAATATATAATAAAAATAAATACTGTATTCAATATAAATAGGTTACTTTAATGCCAGCAGCGAAGAGAGTTATATATGTTTGACTGCTATCACTACCTGAGCCTCCAGAGTGGCAAAGCCCGTGCGGAGGTCCTGCAGGCCGTCCTTCCACCGATGCTGCTGTCTCAGTAGGTCCACGTTCATCAGTGTCACCACCTGAGACATGTACCCAAATATGATTTTAGATACAAATTACAACATTATTATTACAAAGGAATGGGGTTGTAACAATTAATGCTAGTATTTAGGGATGTAACGATACCAAAAACTCACGGTACGATAATATCGCGATAAAAAGTCCACGGTACGATATTTATCGCGATATTGAAAAATAAGAGAAAACTTTTTAAATTTTTACTAGAGTTTTTTTGATTTATTAAATTATAAATCTGATTTGTACAGCATTTTTAGTAGGATAGTAGTATTTTAAAGTGTCAACAATATAATAATCAGACCCTGCAATAGAATAAATCAAGTTTCACTTTAGTTTTTCAAGTTAACTCAACTCTAACTCACTAACTCNCAACCCTCTCTATTTTCCTCCTTACCCAAATCTCTTAAAAAGGGGCTGCAACGGATCTGATACAGACTGATCCAGATTTGAACACTTCTATGATGTCACAGAAGTGGCGCTACAGCTATGGGGCCAACTCCACCAGTCAGGAGGAGACAGCCACGGACATTGCCATTCGAAAGCGCTGGAGACGCTGTTGTACATATGCCAGGCCTGTAGATGGTGCTGTTCTCACAGAATCAGCCCATGAAAAGAGAGTGTTAAATTGAGCGAAATGAGGAATGGCTAAAATGCATGATCTGTTTGGTATTTTGAAAAATAAAAAGTATAAATATGCCTTATATAGGTATGGTCCTACACTATATTATTCAAATATACCATGATAGGTCCACTTTAACTTTTTATTAAACTATAACAGAAAATGTTCTGTTAGCATCTGCTCTTGTGTTTCCTTGTTGATGTATACACTACTCAAATAAAAGGTTACTGATGACATTTTTTTATTGTAATGGAATGGTTAAAAGTAACTCTCCCAACCCTGGTTGAAACAGCAATAGGCTGCATTACTACGAATCTTTACACAGCAAAGGACAGGTTGTCACTTTGGAATTATCAGGTAAGCGTCACTATATTCATGTAATAAAATGACTGACTCATGACCCATGAATCAAGTTATTAAAATACATTAAAACTATTTATCATGTTTTAATTAGTAGACTAAAACACTTGCAACATTAAAGATTTCCACTGTCTGATACAATTCAGAAGGTTTATCCAACTAATATATTAATGAATACAAATCCTTATAATAGGAACATTTTGCATCTAATAATACAATTAATTATTTGAAAACAAATTATCTTGAGCTGTGCAGTTTTCTTTCATAAAGTTAACTGTCTAATGTAGGAGCCGTTGGTGTAAAATGTTCATCTGATTTAAAACCAAGCCAAAGAGCAGTGAGGTTAAGAGGTAGAACCCGATTGGTCCTCCTATAACGATTTTCTTTGCAGTGAGAACACTTTGGGACACAAACTTTTTCCTTTTCCAAATATGGGGCCAACAATGCTCGAAAGTAAAAATAAACCAGACAAAATGTCAAACAGGATGAATAATTAATTTCTTACAAAAAAGTCAGATACAACCGTGTAATTCGAAGGCATGGGTTGGCCATACACCCTCATGCATAACTAAAGACAGAGAGAAACAAACAATGGGTGGCATGATTTGCTTGTAGCGGATTTAATAATGTATACAAAAATATGTATTGATAGTACTCTTGTTATGTATCATAAATATCAAATGTGAAGGACAGTGATCAAAACACTGTTATAGCGAGTATCAGAATGTAATACCTCAGGAAACGACCCATCAAAATGTGATAGGCATAATGGATATTGTTATTTTGAAGGTTGTTACCGATATATTTCAGATAAAGTGCTTTACAAATGAAATGTTTTATCAACTAATAACTACAAAACGTAACTAATCAAATACATATGAATGGAAAAATTATGATTAAATGTTTCCACTGAATGCAAGGCTGGACAATTTATTAACCAGTTAAGCCCGAGCCTATTTTTCAGGCCTCAGGCTCGAAAATTACATTCCCAGAACAAATGACCATAACTCCACTTCTAAAAGGGGTAAATTAATAATATTTTTTCTCAAAGCAATGACAAACCTGTGAGTTGGATGTAGAAAAGACAGAATCAATATAGATTTTTTTTAATTTTAAAGTAAATTCAGATTGAACATAGTAAAAAACTGTAAATCATAGTGTCCGTCCAAAAAAAAGCATTACTTATAGTGAAAACCACCCTTGAATGATGCAACATATAATAAGTACCCTGTATCAAGATTGATGCAAAACAAGTGACATTTGACCTTTTTAGAGAGGTTTAGCAAAAACATTCATATGGGTGTATTTGGGTGTATTTGCCATTTCTCTGGAACCCATTGGTCGATTTTGGTGATTGACATCTCTTTTGAACCGTTAGAGCCAATAGAATCGAAGGGGAAGTTCCACATACACACCAACGTTGCCATTGAGAAATGAGAGCTATGCACACGCAGTTTGCCTAAAGCGAAACCTAATTTACGCNTTGACATCTCTTTTGAACCGTTAGAGCCAATAGAATCGAAGGGGAAGTTCCACATACACACACGTTACCATTGAGGAGTGAGTGTGACGTGCACGCAGTCGAAAGCTATGTTATGCTCTGAAAACTGAAACCTAGGCCCAAACTAGTAAATATGAAGATGGATTATCAGTAATCATTTCAAAGTGACACATTGGATTTTCTGATGCCATTGAACACAACTTTTGATCAGAACAACAGCTAAGGTAAGAATATCTCCGTGTTTTCTCCGTGAAGCTACGTGTTGTGATGTCTGTTCTGATCGCTCAGTTATGATACTTATATGTCTGGAATATGTGGAATCTCAGTTTGCTAATATCTTGTTTGCGCGAATCCGATAAGTAATAAGGGTATTTTACCTTGAGTTATGTGCTAACTGCGTTAGCATTTTTTCGCTCAGGGCTAATTCAGAGCCTTTGTTATTACCCGTATGTTTCGTTTTGCTAAAAATTGTTAATATGTGACCTGCTCCATCAAGATCAGTCGCATTGACTGGAAGACACATTTTGAGTTGTATACACTGTTGGAAAGAGGAGAATCCTAGCTTTCTAATGATGTCAGGATTGTTTTTGTACTCCAAATATTAAGCAAAATATGTCACATTATATAATGACTGTTACGAGTCATCATTTTGAGAAAAAGGCCTTTAAAGTTTCCTCTTCTCTGGAATCCATTGATCTGATTGATTATTAGCGGAGCAAATGATCAAAATACGGGGGGAAAGATATTTTGGTTTGGACTACTGGTCTGGGGGAAACTCGAGAGTGTGTGTGTGTGTGTGTATATGTGTGTGTGTGTTTGGGTATTTTTGCGTTTGTGTGTATTGTGTTTGTTTCCCGGTGAAAACGCTCACGAGAAACACCGGCTGTTGTTATGCCTGCTGTGACATTAGGTTACTCCGTTCTCCTCTCGTGAGCGTTTTCACCGGGAAACAAACACAATACACACAAACGCAAANAACTCCTTGTACGGTCTCGCCGCTCACTCTCCGCTCGACAGTAGAAGGGAAATGTTCGAAGTTTTTACGGACATCGATTACTCTAACTTACATTGTTATTTTTTATTGTTTTATATGTGTCGATAGTCTAACGCAAGAAAAATCTACGTTGAAATCTCATCTCGCCTTAATAACTTTGTCCTACACATGTCACAAGGCGCCGTAGGCGACGACGCTTTTACACCCCGTCACGCTGAGCTACCAAAGTTAGCCGCCCATGATGCGTATGATATCCGACCGTCTAAACGTTTATCTTTAAGGACAGTAAATAAAATGCTGACCCAAGAGTAACAGGCTGCAAGAGAACCTTTATGCCACTCTGTAGACAACCAAAACGTCTTTCCGATTGAAACCTTATATCATCGGCAACGTCGGCCACGAGTCAGGGTGACAAGGCTACAACAAAAACTACGGATAGATAACGTCAAAACAATCCGAAGTAACTTTTTTCGCCGGTCCTTTGACAAAAAGGTACCAAAAGGCATCTTTGACAGGTGGCATGTTAGAAGTACACTCAGGCGCCCATGCGTGAGGCACGCGCAGGATGTGACTTTGGGCTTGCGGTTGTTACATTGCACTCGACAGCTCGCCCCACAGCCTGTAGCTTTAGTCTTTTTTGTGCCGCTGCGACTCACCAATTAAAGTTAATTTGTGTATAATGGCCGTAATGTAAAATTAAATCGACTGCAAAAGATAGGTCGCTGAACTCTCTAGGTACCTTTTCTTTCTGTCTAAAGATAATCATGCAGCCAAGCATCCTCGGTTTGTTAAAGTTGCGAGTTGTCCGAACGGCCGAACCGCCCTCGCTTCGGCCGCGGCATTATTCCGGAAGTAATTCAGTAAAACTACAAATGGAACAGCTGCACTCAGACGACAGGACTTACAGTTACCCTCCGAGTAAGGTCCTCGTCCCCTACGTTGGTACCAGAAACCCCCCTTTGAAACCCCAGGGGGAGCGCCCTCCTCGCCGGCAAACCGACTACGCGTCGGCTCCGTCGTTGACCGCTGCCAACATACCAAATTGCTATAGGACCTACACATCCTCTCCGCTCTGGTAAGGTCGTACTGTTTCCATGGTCCCCTTCCTCGCTCCCTTCGTCCTTCCTCGCCGGTCCCCCACCCTCTAACATCCTTCCCTCTCGTTCGCGAATGAACGTGGCAGGTGAAACAACTAAATATCGGTTGTTTCTAGTCCCTCCGGCTGAAATTATGAATGTAACGCGTATAGTAATCATATATAACACGGCAGGGTCCGTTACAGTTAGTTTTCATCTGATTTCAATTAAACAAAGTCTTGGCTTTCAGAATATTAAACTTGTTTCGGCAAATTCAGATGATAAATACAACTTTGAAGCTTGTGACGGCATAATTACAAGCGGAGAACGGAGTAACTTAACGTCACAGCAGGCATAACAACAGCCGGTGTTTCTCGTGAGCGTTTCCCCCGGGAAACAAACGCAATACACACAAACGCAAAATTACACAAACACACACACACGTATACACACACACTCGCGAGCTTCTCCCAGACCAGCAATCCAAACGAAAATATCTTCCCTCCGTAGTATTTTGATCATTTGCTCCGCTAATAATCAATCAGATCGATGGATTCCAGAGAAGAGAAAACTTTGAAGGCCTTTTTCTCAAAATGATGACTCGGTGACAGTCATTATATAATGTGANAATTGAAATCAGATGAAAACTAACTGTAACGGACCCTGCCGTGTTATCTATGATTCAAGGGCGCCGGAAGCAATGGCCCCCCCACTTTACAGCCCTGCCCCACATTTTCGCAGCAGCGGATGCCGCGGAACACTGTACACATCCTGTTTCAATAATTCCGCTCTACTCTAAAGTTGCATCTAAAAAGAACGCAATCTGATAGCTGTGTATATTTTGTTATTTTTTATTGTTACATTCAATCTCATTAGCTACAGGCATTTTTGAAGCTTGTAAAGGGAAGATGACAGCTCGCCTCTCACTCGCCACTCTGCTCTTCCACAGCGCCGCTTCCCCTCTCTGAAATTATGAATATAAGGCGTATAGTAATCATAGATAACACGGCAGTGTCCGTTACAGTTTGTTTTCATCTGATTTCAATTAAACAAAGTCTTGGCTTTCAGAATATTAAACTTGTTTCGGCAAATTCAGATGATAAATACAACTTTGAAGCTTGTAACGGCATAATTACAAGCGGAGAACGGAGTAATTTAACGTCACAGCAGGCATAACAACAGCCGGTGTTTCTCGTGAGGGTTTTCCCCGGGAAACAAACACAATACACACAAACGCAAAATTACACAAACACACATACACACACTCGCGAGCTTCCCCCAGACCAGCAATCCAAACGAAAATATTGTCCCTCGGGACTATTTTGATAATTTGCTCCGCTAATGATCAATCAGATCGATGGATTCCAGAGAAGAGGAAACTTTGAAGGCCTTTTTCTCAAAATGATGACTCGGTGACTGTCATTATATAATATGACATATTTTGCTTAATATTTACAACAACAATCCTGATATCATTAGAAAGCTAGGAATATCCTCTTTCCAACAGTGTAGCCTATACAACTCAAAATGTCTCTTCGGGTCAATGCGACTGATTTCGATGGAGCAGGCCACTTTGCATTAGGTAAAATAAAGCAGGCAGACATAACAGGAAGAATATGTACATTGTGCGCGAGTGGTGGGCGCGGAGGAGTGTGGTAGGCGGAGGGCCGAGGGTGACCGCAGAGTGGCCGTCGTTTCGTGGCGTTCAGGAGTTGGGGGCTGTGAGGAGAGCCTGGGGGGTATTTTGTGGTTGATGCTCCAGATTATTGTGTTACGTTTTTGTTTTAGCGACACGTCAGCGAGGTAGATCGAGTTCGTCAACCTGTTGTAGGGGTGCCGACAGATTTGGGCGATTGGTCGCGCTGTCGGGTTAGGTCGGGGGCGCCATCCCCTCTGGTGTGTGGGGGTGGGCCCCGCAAAGGAGGTGGGTAGAAGTCGGTGCAAAAGAAAAAGAAAGTGCGTGTCGAAAGACTATACAAACGTAGGAAGGACCAACGGAGATTTTTACCCCCGTGTCGGCGACTAACCAAGTCCTGTCTCAAAGTTTGTTGCAGAAAATCTTCAGAGCTAGGTGAGCCTTTAGCTTCCAGCAATCTACGTGGGTTCCTTATCGAGTCAGGACCCGTATCAAAAAAAAAATGTGTGTGTCTCTGTTGCATTGTTTATTTGTTTAGTTCGAAAAAAATAACCACATTAAAACTGTATCTTGCTAAANACGTTTTTTACGTTATTTGTTACGTTGTTCTGTGTGTGTCAGCCGTTAACCTAGATAGATAAACTTGCAAACATGTCCCTGACATCCACAACTCCGGGGCCTGGCCCTTCAACCATAGAAACAGCGCAGCCAGATGAACCCAAAAGCAGCAGCTCTGCGGCCGCAGAGACTGTCAAAACCGCTGCCGCCGGCATCGCTGGACCGAAACAGGCTGGTTCCGACTGCATGGAGGTTTGTTGTCGGGACATTGAGACGGGCAAATAAAAGCTTATTTGCACGGGTGCACATAACTTTTTTTGCCCTGGTTCTCAAAGGAGCACCTGCAGATGTTGCTTGGTGCTCGTCCTTAAAATGAAATAAACCGTAACTTTTGAGGGGCTCTTGACTTTATTTGCCAGACACACGGCACTACCACATTAGCACGACCAATAATCCTACAAGCTGTCATCACTACCCTCCTGACTGTTCTCCTCACTGT
>NW_011353014.1:137992-169806 GCF_000735185.1 Notothenia coriiceps
TTTTCTGCTTTGCTCATTATTTTGAGTTGCTGAGGTAAACACACACTTAACTGCCAGCCATTTCAAGGTAGTCTGAACTTAATTAACTTTTTAATAAACTCCTGACATGCATAAAGCCAACAATTAAATATGATGTGATTTTGGCGCAATTAGCCCCCTAGGAAAAGTGTCTTTGTTTGATGCGATCTCTGCTTTCGTTTGAAGGGTAAATTTTGGATAAGGACACACACACACACAACAGCACACACACACACACACACACACACACACACACACACACAACACACACACACACACGACACATTCACACACACAACACACACACACACACACACCACACACCACCACACACACACACACACACACGGCCAGATGCTACATGGGCCGTAGTCTGGTGAACTCTGAACACGTATTGAATTGAAGCTTCTAATGGCCATCATTTATCAGCATGGTATTAAATCCTTAGAGACATAGAGAGGGAAGAGGGAAATAAAATGGGGAAATATGAAGAAGAGCGTGGAAAGTGAAAAATGAATTCTTAGAAAGAGGCAAGAGAGAGAAATACGAGAGGCAGAAAACATATATCAGGGGGTCGATACCTGACTATGATTAACTCGATGTTAAAAGAATAAACATCCACACTTATATGTATTGAGTGATTGCCTATTTTTTCTTCTTGTGTGTCAGTCATCCACACCAATCAGAAGTGCTGTGCTCCACATGTACCAGCCATTGTTAACCAATCAGAAGTGGCCCATGATAGAAGGTGATAGACAGATTGATCCAATCACGATCCAAGTCTTTTTGAAAGTGCCCTTTCCAAATGGCTTCCAATGGAGCTTTCCTAGATGGTTTGGTGAATCAAACCATCTGAGTCAGGTTAGTAATGCTCCATCACATGTTTTACAGATATTACAGGGTGAATCTTAAACTGAAGCTTGACTTTAAAGCAACCCAACGGAAGCTTCATGTAAGTTTAGTTCTTTCACTCGTAGCTCGGGCTGCGGGGGTGCTAGAGACGGGAGCACGTTGATGTGACCTCCCTAGCCGGAGATATGGCCGCATTTTACAATAAACTTCTGTTGGGTCACTTAAAAATAAATATCGCAAATCGAATCGCAATATTTGTCAGAAAAATCGCAATTCGATTTTTTCCCAAAATCGTGCAGCCCTAGAAGAGAGGAGTAAAAACTGAATAACATATAATATAACTATAAAGAATAGAACAGAATAGGACCACACATATAACCAAACTATATAACATTGAGCAAAATAGAATAGAACAGTGTACAATAAAACAAATTGCAAAAGAACATAAACAAACAGATTAGGACTAGTTTGGAATAGATCAAAAATAAACTACAATACCATAATAGAACAGTATAGAAAAGAGAAGGACAGATGAACAAGTATGAGCCTCCCTGCCTATCCTTCCTCCGCTTTGTGGCAGGCTGTTTGTGTGGCGAGACCAAAGGCAGCAGCACCCATATCATTAGCCGTGCAGATGTTCGAACACATCCTGTCTCTAAACAGTCAACAACACCGCGGCAAAACACTTCAGCCTTGAACGTGACCCAAAAACCAAAAAGCACACATCAGCAAGGCTGCCTTCAGAGTAAGTGGCTGCACTGTGTGTGAGCGTCTGTGCGAGCACATCCCATAACCACCTCGTGAAGGGTAAATGACTGGGTTTGATACTGCCGAGGGAAATTCCACAGTCAGATTATACACCGATCAATTTTCATGTGGGTTTAGGGGCATTCAGACGTTGCTATGCATTTATCCTCGCTTGTGCCTAAGCACACACAGAAGTATGCACACAACCACATAGACAGCAACCCCGATCTGAACACACAACACATTAAATGGATTACTTCCACCATGACAGTCATACCGATGTGTTGCTGCATCATTGAAAACTGTTATCTCTTTGACCTCTTGTTCTAAAGGAAATCTATAAGTAAACATGATTATCAAAAACACAGCTTTTTAATTACTCTGGCTTAAAGACAGAGATGGTTTGTATGTGGAACATGGGAGATACTGTATAACATTTGTTAAGTGCAAGTAAAGATTAATCCTTGAAGTTGGCAGTCACCTGCTTTACATTTCCCATTAGCATGTCCCTCATTTAGCATGCGCTCTTCTTACACAGAGTGACTTAGAATGAACGTGCTGGAACATAGAGGCCAGGTAGGACGGTGTTTTTCCCTTTAAAGACAAGAGCAAGGTCAGGTGCAGGGAGAAATGGATGGTAGAGGACCAGAACGTGAAGTGATTCTTCAAGAGCTGCCTTTTACTTTCATGAGGAAGGACAGGGACTCGCTGTGTGGCAGGAGGGCTGCTCACCAGATGGAGACAAGAAGCTGAGAAGACGTGGAGCAATCACAATCGCTACAAGGAAGGGAGAGACAAGTGCATACAGGTGGCACTGTAGCTTTGATGCGCTAAACTGGGGAAAGCTTGAATGCCTTTAACCAGGGCTTTCGTTTCGCTTTTGTATTTTGAAGATTTTTAGGTAAGGTAGGCTGCAAACACAGGTTCATAATGAAGGTGAATTAAATCAGACTTGCTGCCTCATTTTGGGTTAAAGCATTGCCGTCAAACTTTTTATTTCAGGTTTTGTTTGGTGCGCTCCATGTGTTGTAAATCAATGATGTACAGATGTACAGTACGCAATGTAGCACAGACTTATTCCCTGGCCAAAGCCCGAGATCAGTGGTAAATTGGTGCTGATACCGGCAACCTATATGAAGAAGCAATTTCAGATGCCTAACAGACATATACGACAGGTTATAAATATCTGGATCTGTCCACCAGTCCTATAGTTTGAAAGCTGTTTTGACGAGCAATGGCAGCAGCGACGACCTTAAGCCAAGGTGCAAGGCAAGTCTATATAAGAGGTAGGTCACATTGTCTGCAATGGATCATCAGCAAGCATGGCTATAAGACAGGCTCCTTGATGTGCACAAGCAACTTGGATCTCTGGCTTCTTGAAGACATCTATTTTTGAAGGAAATACCTTCCGTATTGCCAATTGTCTTGTGTCCATGTTGACTAATTTTAATCATTATCACATGTGCCCCAATCTGATAAATAGTGTGTTCAATTAATACAATAAAGGATGTTGTACTGTAAGATAACTGTGGGGCAGTGTCCACTTGCTGTACTTTAACATAAGAATAAAAGGAACTACCTGGGGGCAAAAAAAAGCATTTACAAATCGACCAATTTCTGTAAAATTGAAGGGGAACCTCAAGAGGCAGAACAAAATCAATTATTCATCTGTATTTGGAATTTCTAACCATACAGATTCAATGTTTTGGGCCAGAGGCTACTTGTCGTGGTCTGCACACAGAGGAAGGGGTTCAACCACGGTGAGCAATCTTCCTTGAAAGTAATAGAATTTGCAAAATTGGAAAATAGTATACCGATTTCAAAATGCGTCCATGCAGGCAACATTTGGGATGAGGAAATGAGACGTCCATAAATACAGAGGCTATACTCTATAACTGAGGAAATGGAAATTCTAGGTTAAACTAAGTCGAGTTTGTATTAAAACCACCACTAAAGTAAAATGAATATAATGCAACGCAGTTTAACCAATCATAACCTCTTAGCTGACGTAGGTTCACTTAAATAAAAACACAGAACAATCGCTGTGTTCCATGGAAGTCTGAATAGCCATTAACCCAAAGATAAAATGAATGATAACATCCTGCGTTACATTACCCTGGTGCCTTCAGTCTATGACACTGCTATGTAATCGAGTGAATTATGTTTCATTTACCCACAAGGCCATTCATCCCAATCTATCTTTGCATCTGGATTCACTTCCAATACCCCGTAATACCTTCCACCTCTAAGGCCAGAAGGGTAAGTGATGTTCTACAAAAGCTTGATCCGCACATGTGTTTCAAAATCCGTACACATTGCCCTTGACGTTAATACAGGTCTGTGTTATGAATTTTATAATAGGCAAGTGCCCGGTTTCCTATATCCAAGAGGATTTCTGAAGATATGAAAAATTGTTGTCATGTAGAAACCTCCAATGAATAATTCATGTCCTTCAGAGTGCAATGGACAGCAGACATTGTCTCCCAGGAAATGTGTCTCGAGTCTGGGAAACGACTTGAGATTGAATTCTGTAATGACACTAACGGCAAGATCTCATAAGCTGCTCTAATACCTTTTCTAAAATGGCTGTTTGGAGCTGGAGGTGTTTGAAGTCGGCCTTGCAATTAACCTCGAGGTCACAGGATCGAGACAGTGAGGACAAAGCGGGCATTTTTCGCACATGGCAGACCATTAGCTGCCATGCCTGACGTGCCTGGATATCATTTTTGTATCCGCATATATGTCACAGCTTTAGTTGCTATTGTACAATCTGTGTATTATGCACATTGTGGTAATATCATATTCTCAAAGCAATTTTACGAATGTCTGAGGTGTATCCATCTTCAAAGAAGGGTAACATTTCAAAGTCGGATACAAAAGTCCTTTCATTTAGCTTCAAATGACACCTATAATTAGCTTTGATAACTGTTTTGGAGATCTGTGATCACACACGGCCGCACGCTCGAGTGTGTGCACGGGGAGCTTGGCTTTGAATGGATTAGTCCAAACAAGTGTGCCTACATATGCCTAAACCAATCCTGAACATGGTGTGTTCATGTTCATCTAACATACTGTGTGTGTGCGTACACTCTGTGTTGTGTGTGTGTAAGAGAGAGGAAGTGCATGCCACCCTGGGAGTGTTATGTATCTAATTGCTGTATGCTTTAATAATTTACATCCCCTACTCTCTGATGCCCATCATTAAGAAATGAGGGAATTACCCCTCAGCTCTTGTGTGCACGCGTGCGTGTTGTTTGCATTTGTGGCACCTGTTTTGTATGTCTGAACATATCGCTGCATGCCTCTGTGTGTGTGTGTGTGTGTGTGGGCGCTCATGGATGTGTGTGTATGTGCATGTTGGTGTGTGTGTTCTCTGAACCTCTTCCGACCATTACGGTAAGTGTACATTATTCATTGTGGCCTGCCAAGATCATTATCAACAGAGAGTAAAGATGTATGGAAGGAAATGAGAGGCTGGTTGGAGGAGGCATCAGGAGCATGTTCTGTGTCATTAGATAAATGGTACAACATGTCACCTTTTGCCACCAACTCCAATGTAAACAGACTGTATTTCATCCTATGTATTAGTGTCTAGCCACATGTTCAAAATGCTTATTTAAGATATTCCATCTAGGTGTTGCATGGTATGGTATGTACTGTGTTTGTAATCTTATGTTTTAGAGTTTAATTGAAGCTAAAACGTTTCCAATGCTTAGAGGACTCCATTAGAGCGGAAGGGATAATCAACTAATCTATCAACAGAGATGTTGGCAACCAAATAATTGTCAAGGCAATTTTTCTTGCAACATTGCACTAAATAATTTTTTTCAGACTCTAATATATGTCTTGGCTTTTCTCGGTTTTTTATCTTAATACATTAGATACGTTTCAGTTTGGGATCAGTTTGAGAATGCTGATTGGAAAATATCCTGATATTTTAGAAACCAAATGATTTATATCTAAGCTGTATACTCTATTGTGAATGGCAACATTTGAAGGTCCCATGTCATGCTTTTCTGGTTATTACCCGTCCCCTTGTGTGTTAGGAAGGTTTGTATGCATGTAAACGGTCTGCAGTCACAAACCCTCAAAGTACACCCTGTAGCGAGTAAAACTCTAACACAGAAAATACCTGTCTATGCTGCCCCAGAACGCCTCGTTGGAGATTTCTCTTTCACTTCCTGGGTACAGTGACATATTTGGGTATAGTGACGTAACGTAACGGCTCCACGGATTGGTCAATTTGGTGGGGGGGCAGGAGCTCCAACAAGCCGTTTAGGACAGAGAGTGAATACAGATACTATACAGAGATGCTGTATGAGAACCCAATGTGAGTTTGGAAAATTGCACAATATAAATCTATTTTAGTATACCTCAACAATATAATTGTATAATTTCACATTTTGTCTACAAAGACTTATCATGAAAGTGTACATGAAAAGAAAGCATATTCTACTCTATTGCATTCTAGATTCAATGTTCCTTGTTATTAATATAGTAACAACAAATAGAGCAATGATTACTACTCTATTTTGTCCATAACTGTGGAATTATTTTTCTAATAGTGTTCTAGCAATTCTTCAAAATAACTCTATTTCTAGGAACATCCTATTCAATGAAGAAACGTACCCACACACAATTCCAATTAACGGCTAGTGTAAACCTGACCCATGAAATAAAGCATTGTGTACATGTACCAATCATTTTGGTGACTGTACGAAAATACTTCAACAAAGAGATGAATGAGCAAATCAAGCTCAGAAAGTGATGAAAAACAAACTACAATCAACCGTGTCTGGGCCAAAATAATGTTTCTGACAACAAAAGACAACAAAAGCTATGGACCTACAACGCCAATGGCTCTGTGAGTCAATACTGTTAATAATGCTCAAATCATTTCTACATTAAATAACCTGAAGGTTCTATAAATCACTACTAGACGATTGCTTGGCTTCTCGTTTCATTTTTTTCCCTTCGCTTGGCCTTTCAGATAAGCAATATTCTTGAATCATACCATAGTAATGACTTGCACGCCCGGTGCAGCAGTGCAACGTTATTAATAATTTGTTCTTCATTTCCCAACAGCATTTCCACGCTGTCAACTATCGCTCTGTTCATTGTAAGTCAGTACTATAAAACACCATTGGGACACTCTGCCTAAAGCAAAAGTGAATTAGGTTAATTATTTCTTAATAAGCTTTACGGAGATAATGCAACAGCACCGCAGAGGCAAGGCAGCGTTTTTGTAATTTAATGCTTCAGCTAAAAAGAAAACTTAAACATACAATGTGATGGTAATTATGAGACACAGATAAAGATGTTGTCGAAGGTAAACGATGTTCATAAGGAGCCCAAGGGCTAATACATCCAATTTGTATTTAAAACCTGAATCCTAAATGCTGCATATCCACAATGTAAGCGGCAAACAACAACATTGAATTGTGTCTGATTACACGGAGTAAACATTTCTGGACATTATGATATTGCTTGTCACAGAAACA
The DNA here is from genome assembly GCF_000735185.1 of Notothenia coriiceps. NCBI lineage: Eukaryota > Metazoa > Chordata > Actinopteri > Perciformes > Nototheniidae > Notothenia > Notothenia coriiceps. Next base: position 145,111 of record NW_011353014.1, read on the forward strand.
ACTCAGGCATACAAAATGCTGAGTGGAAGAGCGCTACCTTATTAGCATGGAGGTTCAATACTCCTTTTTGTGAAATACAACAGCAGGAATACAACAACGATGTCAACAACACACTAAATTATGTATTGGTTTAGACTGGGCGTTTTATTGTTGGTCCTATCTTTATAAATGATGAAATATAGAAGTCTTATCCGAAACTAATTTCATTTTGCAGATCAGGAAAACAAGGAATGAAGCCCCCACCGTTGATAGATACTCTTTGAATAATTTTACCTTACTTAATTCCCTTTGTTTGTTAAAATGTAAACAACTAAGCCCCAGACTTTAACAAAATAAAGGGTATGTAGGTATGCAAAATGTGTTGAGGCGCTAGCCAATAGAAGTGCAACTGTTACATAGTGATGTCACTTTGTTACAGAAGTAAACGAAGAAGCCCAATTGAGGTGTTTCAGGCCAGTGTGTGGAAACGTTGGGCTTTAAGCCATTGCAGACTATTTGCATGCACCAACAACTATACAACACTAGAGGAAAGTGAAGACTCCAAAAAGCACAATATGGCCTCTTTAAATCTAACAGCAGTTGAAGAAAGTAGCAGGGAGATAAAAGACAAACAAAATAATAATTATACTCATGACTTGAATACAAATCCTATTTGGTGGAGATAAACAATATTAAATATACTAAATAAATAAATTAGCTAAGTTATTGCAGATCATTTCATGGTGTATGGTTTCCAACTTAAAGGTGGGGTAGGTAATTTTGGAGAAACCAGCTCGAGTGCGCTAGAATTTGAATATACACAACCGGAGAAAATCTGCCACTTCCTTACAGAGCCCCTCCTCCAACACACACGAACGCGCACATGACCAATGAGGGCACGAGATAAGTTTGTGCACAGATGGAAGGCTGACAGGCAGGTAGGCCATCCAGTTATTTTAGCCCGGCTCAGATGATTGGTCGTGCTTTTTACAGTAGGCTTCCACAGGTGACATGTTTTTATGGATTTTTTGTCAAAGCACTTCAGATATTCATTGCTATCGGGATGTTAAGAGCATTCCATGGAATATAACAAAAAGTGTATCTCGAGCCGGTTTCTCAAACTTACCTACCCCACCTTTAAAGAACATCAGAGCTAAAACATATACGGAGAGCATTTACAGAAACGCCCTCTAAATGTGTCATAGTTCCTTATTATACATCATGCTGACATTTCTACCATTAGGCGTATCAAGCCATTGTACCGGATGAAAAGTATCCCTACGTTAAGTGACTCAGGCTGAATGCCATGACATTTTGTAGGAAATTCAGAGTTGATGAGTGTATATGTCATCAAAATGAACGAAGAATAACGGCAGCGCTAGCTCCCTATTAGTTAAAATCACTCGTATGTTGCCGAGTGTGAATGTTGAGAAAATGATGAGATTCACAAACTTATTCTCAGACAAAAAGACGGGTTTCACACCTTTGATTAGTGACAGAGACGTTGGGGTAATACAGAGAAAGGCATTATTCATAGACGCTTTCTAAACTCAACTTGAAAAGGTTTCTTGTAATTATGCTCCATCATAACTGATTTTTGACACATAAAAAACTTATGATTTAACTTATGATTCCTCATAAAGTGTTACTGTTCTATCCCTGATTTAAAGTCAAGCACACCTCAGTTTTTCTGCTTGAATCCATGTACAAGCTGAACAATGCATCTGTATCCGTGTTTTATTCTCTGTTAAACACTTTGATCTCAACAGAAAACTCCCCTAACAGCTTATGTAACTTACACTGTATGAAATCCAATTCAAGGCTAACTGAATAGCTTTCCCATTTGAATCAAAGACTAAATGAAAGAAGAATGTTTTTGCAGTTCCTGGAGGAGTTGAGTCTGTCAAAGCTGCAACAATTCCACCTCACAGCAGCGTGGTATTTGATGCGGATCCTGAGTGATACGCCCTCCCAAATACTTAAAAGCTAACGAGGCAAAGTTAGGCAGATGAGATGAACAGGTACGCTCCATATTGTGTGAAAGAAACTCTAAGGGATGAATTACATTGCTGCCTTTAACACGGCTGATGCCAGGATGATAAGAAAAAAAGGTGTGTGAAGTTGAAAGAGAGAGAAACGCAGTGTGAGAATGACGGAAAGAGGAAGTTAGCGGGTGTATGCACACACACACACACACACACACACACACACACACACACACACACACACACACACACACACACACACACACACACACACACACACACACACACACACACACTTGTCCGGCCAAGACCAACATCTCAGTGTTTTTCCACAATAAGAGCGGCTCATTTGACACAGGAGCTATGTCAGTGTGAGAGTCCTTTCATCCGCCCACCGCAACATGTGTGTGTCTGTGTGTGTCTCTGTGTGTGTGTGTGTGTGTGTGTGTGTGTGTGTGTGTGTGTGTGTGTGTGTGTGTGTGTGTGTGTGTGTGTGTGTGTGTCAGAACATCCAGAAGGCAGTGTTTGTTTATCCTAAAACACAAGCCTGAGTTCCTACTTCCCATATCCTTCTCTTTCACATCAAGCCTCTCAGTGCTTTTATTTTGTATTCCTTAAAAAAAAAGAAAATGGGCCATTTCTGGAAGGTATATTTTTCAAAAAAGTAATTGTTTTGATTGGAATGTTAGTGCCGGCCCATTACTCTTTTTAAACCTCATGGGCTTGTAAACATATCTTTACATTGCAGCTGTCACATTCTTGCCTTCTACTGTATATTTTCTCCTCTTTTTCTATCCCTCTATCTGCCTTTCTTTTCCCATGCTGCTGTGTTCTGTGGGTATATGGCTCCTTTGGGACCGTCACATTTAGCCACAGTCCAAGCTCACAGCTGCCGGCTCCCGAGAGAGCGGACCAACAAGCTGCTGTAATTGAGACGTCTTCGGGAGGACAGCAGTGCTGCAGCTACGTACAAGTACTCGGGTTCCTATAAAACGTAATAGTCCCTCATTTCGCAGAGAGAAATATGGAACATACTTCCACTACTGCACACCAGTGAGACTACTATTAGAACTGTTCGTTTTACTTCCAATTTCCACTGATGTAATAGTGTTGTATTCATTTATATGACTATGGTGCCTTAAAACACATGTACAGCCTCTACGGACTATGTTAATGCTACTAGATCTAATTCTGATGCTGCCCGATATCGTTGGGATGTGCGAACGCGCAATTGTAACATAGTAGGAAGATTAGATGCTGTTCATTTTAAATGACTAAAACGCTATATTCAGGTTTTTCTGATAGAACACATTTCACTCTTATTTTAGGGATAATGGATAAAACAAGTATATTGCTACTGTGACATGTAAGCTCTGCATAGCTAACAGCCAATCACAATTGTTTTTGATCAATTTATCAAACGACCAAAGATGGTTCAGCAAGTCAACGACAAAAACATGAAAATGTAAAATTAAAATTAAAAAAAAATAACCGGAAAGTGTAAAATGTAAGGGAGTGTCAGTCATGTCTAAGTTTGTCCAGCTTTAGAATGAATGATGTTAACCGAAAACAGATAAATTGTTGTCATCCAATGAACATATACTGTATCATGTTTGTATGTTATCAAAATATATCACACATTCCTGCAATATGTCCTGCATTCTTTAAGGTTATAAAATTGCTTTTTATTTAAAATCAACAAGTTTTATAGCAATTTCTTGGGCTCAAAATATGGAATATTGGAAGCGCAGATGAGTTTGTGTGCATCAAATGGAAAAGGCTGAATAGACTAAAGGGGAGAAGTCACTTTTATCCTGAAGTGTGAAATGATGTTAGGCTTAGTCCATTACACACACACACACGTCAGGATATACGGGGGCAAGCATATAGGGGGCATGCACACACTTATTGAAGATGCATGGTGCAGTCTACATATATACCAACACATGCACACATTTAGTTTTTTGCTCTGTTACTCTAATTTTGTTTCTTTCATTTCCTTTGGTAAAGCAGCAACGACAATATAGAACAAGACAACGTTTTCTAGAACGTTGGTGAAAAAGAACAGGCTGTTAATTATTTATGAGATAAGGGAAAACAATGCTATTTTGTGTATCTTAATGAAATAAAAATATCTCGGTTTGAAACTCAATATTTTATGTTATACGTACTTACCAAAGGGATGCTGTGGAATTTAAAGGGGACCTATCATGCAAAATGCACCTTCGTACGTCTGTTATACATGAATATGTGTCCCCGGTGTTCCAGGGAACTCACCAAGTGTCAGAAAACACAACCCTCTCTATTTTCCTCCTTAGCAAAGAGTTGCTCCACTTATTGGTCAACTCTCCACCTATCAGGGGAATGAGCCACGGTCACGTGCATTGCCAAACCTCTCATTCGCATACTGTAGGACGGATTTCCGTCCATTTGGCTATTCAAATGTTAACGAAACGGACAGACTTCCGTGCACATCAGAGGCTGTCGGATTAAAACAGTTTAATGCACTTTTAACACTCACGTACCCAGGATTCCTGCTCCTTTCCTGGGTTACAAAGTGAGGTGACGCAGCCTGTCCTCTGGGTGCGCTCTGTGGGGTGGCGGGGTATCACAGCCTGCTCCTCTCTGCCTGCTGCTGCTGCTGCTGTTGCGCTATGCCTGCCTGCCGCTGCGCTCTGCCTCTATCCACACAACCTTTCCCCATCTTTCAGAGACTTATTGCTGGGTCAAACTCTAAGTTACAAACTGTACACATTGCATTCTTGCTAATTAGCCAAAATATGAACGGAATAAGTAGGAAGCATTGTAACAAACAGAGTAAAATAAATAGGGACAACAGCTTGTCAACTAACCATTCAGAAACGTCCTGCTGCAACCGAGCTGAGCAGCGGAGGTTTTGGTGGAGGTGCAAACAGCTCGGTTGCAGCAGGACGTTTCTGAATGGTTAGTTGACAAGCTGTTGTCCCTATTTATTTTACTCTGTTTGTTACAATGCTTCCTACTTATTCCGTTNTGTGGTGTGGTGTGGTGTGGTGTGATGTGTGATGTGTGGTGTGGTGTAATGTAATGTGGTGTGGTGTGGTGTGATGTGGTGTGGTGTAATTTAATGTGGTGTGGTGTGATGTGGTGTGGTGTGTTGTAATGTAATGTGGTGTNGGGACAACAGCTTGTCAACTAACCATTCAGAAACGTCCTGCTGCAACCGAGCTGTTTGCACCTCCACCAAAACCTCCGCTGCTTCAGGCTCAGTTTCTGGATCAAATTGATAATATGCTTGAACACATGCATTGCTCTGAGATGACATGTTTATTCCACACTCGTAATCACAGCAAACATGGTAACGTGACTCTCGCCGGCTCATGCCCCCCTCTTCTGCAGGGGGGCGTGGTCAGCTGCTGCTAAGAATTTTCAAAGACAGGCTTGGAATAGAGCGAAAATGAGCAAACGAGGCATGGCTAAAAAATGATCTGTTTGGTATTTTGAAAAATAAAATGTAGAAATATACCTTATATAGGTATGGTCATACAATATATCATTTAAATATAGCATGATAGGTCTCCTTTAAACTTTTATGATGACGATACGTGACCGTGTATTTTTGATGGCTTTCCCTGCAAAGTGACACTTCTGAGAAGTTTCCGGATACAAGGTTATTAAAGTCTGATTTCTACGGCAGACAGGAAGCAGCTTTACTGAATGACAGTAATGTTTCAACACTGAGTTATTCACGTTTTGGAGTGAATTTTGTATGACTTTGCATTTTCACTGTTTTATGAGATAATAGATAGGGAACATTCAGACTGTTGGCACTATGTTGGATGACATAAAACAAGTAGAAAAGGAAGAGACGGACCAAATGTGAGTATTTACGCAATAAATATATATATTTTTTATCATATGCACTGCATTTTTATGACTGTCATAGAGAGCAAGCTAGACTAAAGCGTTGTTAACTTCATGCATTGGATCACATTTAGCTCAGATAACAGATTTTATTTAATTTTTTTGCCTGCAGGTCCCATTTTCTGCTTCCAACATTGGGATGATGTCCGATAAACAAACAAATTAGTTTTGTAATTATCGTTTCGCATTCATTACTAAATGTTTATTACATTCTCTTATTCGTTTTTGTTTTGTTTCTGATAAAAAAGACGTCTCTGTCATTTCTGTTCATTTAATAATTATGGTATGTGTGACCTTATATTAAGACATTTAAGAAAAGTGATTATCCAAAGTTTGTTGTCATGCTCTATCAAAGAAACAGAGCATAAAGGATTATGAAACCGGAACATTTTAAAATGTAGACAAAGTTTAGCTGCTTCTATTAGTGCTTGATATTTGAAAATGCTTATCTACATTATGGGCATTCGTCTCAGTGTCGTACGAACGCAACAAACGATGAGGCGCCTGCATCTACGTGACATTATATTTGACTGTTTGAAGAAGATGAGGAAAATGTTTTTCAGAAATAAACAGTGTGTGCTTTTGTAGAGTTTTGGTAAATAACATTAAACTGAATGACTGTGAACAACGTGGACAGTTTTTAACCTCTGAAAAACATTGTAATCTTTTGTGGGGCACATAAACAGGTCCTCTGAGCATGTTTTCATGGATCTCTGACCATTCCTCAGTTGCTTGACGTCAGTGGAGCAAACTCCTTAACCTCACTGCTGGACACTGAGCCAGGGGAATACTTTCTGGTCAAAGTCTCTACTTTCCTCCGTCTGTCTTTGTGTCTCTCCCTTTCTTTCTCACACACACACACAAAGGGTCGTAAAAGGGCCGAGACAGCCCAGAAACGTCTATTTCACTGGACACTAATCAAGAGGGAACAGGCCTTTACCTACTTGGCACACGCACTAAACACACAGTGACAGCCAGCCACACACATATGTACACACAAAAATGCAGAAGCAAATCTTGCCATAAACAAAGACGCACATCCACAAGAGGGAGAGTGACAAATTAATATGGCGCCCGCAAGCAGAAACACCTACACACACACATTTCTGTTTTGCAGCATATCAACTGGAGGGAAGCGGAGACAAGATAATAATACAGTCAGTTTTTTCCACTACCTCTGGATGGGTAATTAGAGTGAGAAAGAAAGATGCAGGAAACACAAGGAAGCCTGGCTATCGTCAAACACACATAATTCTCTTTTAATCGAGGGTTGGATCAAAATGCACTTTCCGAATGAAAGCAAATCACCATATTTTCTGACCCAAAATGACCTTTTCAAGATAATCTAGGAAGAAAGATGATGTTGTTGTTATAATGTTGGTACAGTGAGGAGAGGAGTTGTGTAGAAGGAGAATAAGAAAGACTTAAGGGCAGGTCAACTGTGATTGGATGGATAAAGGAGGAAGAGGAGGAGGAGAAGAATAAGAAGGTGTGGGATTAGTAAAAGCAAAGAAGGTTTAGGACAGCAACAGCACAGCCATCTTACACTGCCAATTACCAGATATGCTTCCTTGGTTTTGTTTCATGCAGAGCATTTGAGTGGAACGGAGCTGGAGCATTGCAAATTTAATTGGAGCAGGGAGCAGCATTTCAGGAGACTGGAAGTGATGCTCCAGCTGCTTAAGTTCAGCCGCTAAAGTTTGCTCCAATTGGCTTCATAGCTGCCGAAAAAACAAAAGAAAAGTCCTTGAGCCTCTTGTTTTTGACACGGATGTGTGCCCGACTTGGAATTCTCCACTACATTCTGACTATGCCACAGATTACTGCATTTTACCGTTTCTACACAACCTTAACTGTGTTGGCGCGTCTTCCCTTGGTTACAGCTAAACCTCTCCAAAGTAATAGGGTTTATATATATTTAGCACAGGATGAGAAGCACCTATTTTCTCATGTACACAATAATTTTTTTTTGCTAAATCCTCACAAAGGTCCTGAATCCTGCTTTCCACCTGTCCTATTTCCTGTGTTAGGCTGTTGCTCAAACTAAGCTCCCTTATCTCTAGTTGTGCTTTATCTCACTTAGTTTCCCTCCTCTTCAAATTTCTTCCCGGGGAGACTTTCACTACACTTAGCCAACTTGATCTACACGGCCCCTGGTATGAACTCTTGCTTCACACTGTTTGGCATTTGCAACTTTCTCTACTACTTCTCTACTTCTTCTCACCTCCTTGTGCCTCTGTACCCTGTTGAAATCTTATATATTACTAATCGGATGTGGAAGAATATAACTCACATCCATCAGCCAATCATCAGCCTAACAATTGGTCTTAAATGTTGCATTGATGTCGTTTAGTTATTTGAAAAACACATTTATGTTTTCAGTGTTTAGGTGCTTTGATTGTAATCTTGCCAAACCTGTTAACAGCGGCTTATGTATTGGGGCTTGGTCCCAATGTGAAGGACCTCGAATGCGGCCTTGGACCATTTTCCGTGTTGCATCCCCTTTGTCTACCTCTTTCGACACTATGATTTAGGTGAATGCACTGGTTGGATGGTCCCATTCAAAAGCTGGTAAATGTATGAGTTCTAAGTTGTAAAGTGGCAACCAAATGGATGCTACAAAGGAAATTTGTTATAAGCACCTAGACAACATGTTGATAGCCTTTTCTGAGTTATATTAGGACTTTAGGGAGGCGTTAATATCAATGTTCCCAGTCCGGAAGTATTATTTTTGATTATTTGGACACTACATGAAAGCAACACAGATGCCCCAACTTGAAATGGTAATGAAAGGGAAAAATAATGAGTATATCTGCCCCGTGGTTGAGGTAAACTCCAATAATTCAATGCATTCTTTCTTGGCTGATGCAACGCACGTGCACTAAGTTTCATGAAAAATGGAAAAGTAGTTTTGCTGTAATCCTGTTGCTAGACAAACAACCCCAACCGAGAAAATGAACTCCTTGGCGGATGAAATGGCAAAATCCAACAGCTTTGTATTCCGTAACATCGTTGCTTTTCTTGTCAAATGATACCCTCTGCTGAGATGAGGAATTTCTTCAAATACCTCAACAAGCCAGAATGCAATGCATCCACAAGATACCAATTGATCAGTATTCGGTACAACAATACATTGAGATTATCATCAATGATATTCATAGAGAACAGCAGGAGCAGCCATGAGTGTAACGTCCCAGTGGGAGACTTTCCTTACAAGCATATACACTTAAGTACAGCGAGAGAAAGAGACTAGCAGAGTTGAGAGTAATGGATCGTGTGGGATGGACTAAAGAAGGCGGTATAAGACAATAAATGGAAGTGAAAGAAATGGATTGAGACAGAAACAGAGGGAATTTTAAGATATAAGGTGGGAACATGAAGAAATAGTCAAGGGGGGAAAGTTATACATTGATGAGTAGTGGGTTAGAGCGATGGGGAAAAAAAGTTTTGGAGGGATATCATGGAAAAAGACGATCCAACAATACTGGACTTCTGGAAGTCTTTAGAAAAGACTAACCTGGCTGAGCTTCAAAGCCTTCGCAATTCTACTTTGGATCAACCTTAATGTGATGTGTCTACAGGTGCTTTTTGCTCATACTTTCAATCCATCGTTTTTTTTCTCTGAGGCCTTGATTTTGCCACACCATTTCCCTTTTTGAAGCAGAAAGGGAAAACAATCTGTCCTGCCAGATTACTCCTGAGACCCAACGGATACAAAGAGGCTGAATCAAGCACACAATGAGTTATTTTTTTCATTATGTTAGGAGTTTCCCTCATGGCTTCCCACTGACTTCTCAAAGCAGGACCCATTTTCCTATTTGTTATGGTTGTCTGGTGCAATCAAGTGATGGGAGTTGCTGTTCTCTGGTAAATAGAGCAAAAAATGGAGAGGGGAGAAATTGGACGATATGGAGCGGAAACAAAGAGGAGAAAGAGGGAGAATGGGAGAGAAATGCAGCGACAATGAAGCTAAGGATGAATATTCAGATTGTTTGTACGACAACTGTGATGCAGACGATGGTGAAGGCACGCGGCAGTGAACATGAAATTGGCAAGATGTATTGTGGTTCAATTTATCCCTCTAGGTCGTCCTAAGACGAGCCCTCCATCGTCGCTTCCAGTCATCCCGGTTCTCCATACATCTGGCCAGTTCACCATCCGCTGCGATGTTCCTGCGGACTCCCGCCGCTGGAAGTATAGGATTTGGGATGACTTTGTTCTTCATGGTTGGCTTTACTATGCTGATTAAGGACTGGGGGGCGCAACTCCTCTCAGTCCTGGTTTTAGTTCAGAGTGTCCTTCTCCTAGATGGGTTGCCTTCCATGGCTATGAGCCCCATCTGCCCCTGCTATTTTGCCCATAGCTGGGGGGCAGTTTTAGGGAACGGTGCCTTTCACAGGGACACCTCAGTGGCACTTGGTCTTTCCGGGACTTGAACTAGTGACGTTCCAGTTGCCAAGCCAAGTCCCTATGGACTTTGCCACCACCGCCCTAAAGTGACGCGTCCTAAAACCCGGAAGTAAGCTGCGCATGGGTTCCCTCGACAAAAAAGCAATAGGATTTTGGAAAATAGCTCGAACTAAGGTCTGTGGAAAACTAACCTGTTAGATAAATGCACGTTTTGTTCAGCCGGATAATATCCAGATGTCTACCCTACTTTTATTATTTTCGAATCATAAATCTAATCGATAGATTTATCATGATCAATAGATTTATGATTAGCATAAGTTCGTTCATGATGGCTCACTTCAGTGATAGTGATGACATCGTTGCAAAATTATTAACAGTCATTTTCAAGATTGAGTTACAATGATACATTGGAGTGACAAAGGATCAGCTGAATGACCCGCCATCAAGTGCTTCATCCAAAAGGAGGATGGACTTTGGACTTGGTGTTTAAGTGATTTGATCATCAGAGGTAGGCCTAAGTCATTTTCACTGTGGGCCGCCGTGCCGACTTAATTCATTTGTAATTGTTACTTGGCTGTGGGTGCCCTGTCATGATAGGTGTTTATATAAATGATGTTGTTTTGTGTGGTAGAGGGTCGCTGTCATTGATGCGTGTTGTTTTGATATTCCGCTGAAGTATACGCTGTGGCAATAATGTGACAGTACTAACCCTTCTTTTTTTTTTAGGGAATGGGGGGGTCAGAGGGCCTAGGTATAAAAGTCACGGCTCGCCACTGCTCAGGCGACAATTTGTTTTTTAAAAACATTAAACCAAGTTCTTAAGTTCTTAGTATGTTTGGTTAAGCTTTTAACAGTGTTTGTTTGATTAAGACTGTGTTTTTAATTTGTTCCTGGCTCTAATAAAACCATCCTTGCATGTAAATGTACTTTAGCATCTTATTAGAACCAAATATGATATATTTTTTCTTTCAAATGNGCTTAGCTTTTATTCATTGGATTGGATTTTAACTCACTCTTCACTTCAGTTAAATTACATTCTGAGAAGAGGCCAGACTTGTTTATGTCTCTCTAGGTCGTCCTCAGACGAGCCCTCCATTGTCGCTTCCAGTCATCCCGGTTCTCCATCAATCTGGCCAGTTCACCATCCGCTGCGATGTTCCTGCGGACTCCCGCCGCTGGAAGTATAGGATTTGGGATGACTTTGTTCTTCATGGTGATTAAGGACTGGGTTGCGTAACTCCTCTCAGTCCTGGTTTTAGTTCAGAGTGTCCTTCTCCTAGATGGGTTGCCTTCCATGGCTATGAGCCCCATCTGCCCCTGCTATTTTGCCCATAGCTGGGGAGCATCTATTAGGGAACGGTGCCTTGCTCAGGGACACCTCGGTAGCACTTGGCCCTTCCGGGACTTGAACTGGTGACCTTCCAGTTGCCAAGTCCCTATGGACTTCGCCACCACCACCCCAATTATGTAATCCCAGACTTTTTTTGTGACTATGAGCCTTTTATAGGGGGGCTCCAACTACAGTGAAAAACGTGTGGATAGAGTGAAAGTGCCCAGGTTGTTTGTCCTGCTTTACTGTAAAAGGTGCAGTAACATGTTTTCTAATGTTCTAAAACAAGTGAGAAGTGGGATCATTCTCTCATAGACTTCTATGAACCTACATTCTTATTGCAACCAGTGGTGTCATCCCCTGCTGGGTGAGAGTACAAGTCACTTCTTCAGACCCAAAGTTTGCTATACTTGGAAATAACTGACCTTTTCAACCTAAGGCATAACATGAAATTCTGAGAAATGTGAATATGAGCTATTCGTGGGGCAACTCCAGCAACAGTAAGAGTGCCCTGGTTGATTTTCCTGGAACATACTGAATACTGCAACTATCATAACGTCTATTTGAAAAAAATTAATTCTCTCAATTAGGTTTTTCCTTGACCTCACATGTTGAGTGGTAAAATAACATGTTCAGTCTTTATGGCCCCTCAAAGTGCTTTACTTATACAAACCAGCATTCACCCATTTATACACATTCGTACAGAGACAGAGGCTGCCAAACCACTAACATTCAGACACCGTTGGTCATGCCATTGGGAGCAATTTGGAATTAAATATCTTGCCGAAGGACACATGGACATGTTGACTGCGGGGCTGTGGATTGAACCACTGACCTCCAGTCGAGGACCACCATATACCTTCCTGAGCCACAGCCAACCCAAGCCTTGTTCTGTTTCATGTACAGTACATCTTTATGCATATATGTTCAGATAATGATAGAATTTGATAGGATTATAGCAATTTAATATATTGTAGGAATTATATTACATAGGATTATGGAGTATTAACATAGAGCCGGCATACTGTGTTATATGGATGACAACTTGGACAAACACAGTAAACATTTTTAGAGCCTATTCATCATCATGTAGCACCATCTGTGGTGGGCAGATTGTCTGACTACTGATTTTGCGAAGTCAGCCACACCCTCTTCTACTAACTTGCAAGAAAGAAAGCTTGTTTGGTCTTAATCTCTTTGGATGAGCACTAAAAGTCTGTGGTAAATTGTAACGTAGTACATTAATCAAGTACTTAGGTACACATTCGAGATACAGTACTTGTACTCTACCTATGAATCCCAATGTTTTTTAACTATATACTTACACTCTTCTACAATAATTGTACTGTTTACTACACTTTATTAGTCTGATACTTCGGTTACACTTTTTCACATCATCCCTGTCCAGTGAACAGGTATCCAGATGTTTTGCTTTAAAATGTTTGTCATTAACTGAAGGATTAAGTGCTCCTTTTTTCCCACTTGCTGTCAAATCTTTAAACAGGGCGGTTTTTCTGAGCTCATTAAAGGTGGGCACTTTAGAGAAACACAGCTATCACATTACAATGACACACATACATTATGATGATTTTGTAGAACATGATGCATTGCTGTAGATACGTTTTATTTACAGCAAACCCTATTCTACAATAGCCAACAGTATATACTAAATACAATAAGCTAAACCAAAAATATCTACAGCAGTAAAATTAAACGTACTTTATATCAACCTACGTTTTTAAAATACTGCTACTTATTTTCTCTAGGATGGTGTACTTATTTGTTTCTTGCTTATTTGTTTATATTTGTATTGATAATGTGTGATTGCAAATACAGGGCAAATAAAGGATTTTTGACTCATTTACACAGCAGTAATATTAATCAGTAAACATCATACCTACTAGTAAAACACTGTAAGCTACTATTTTACTGAAAAGACTTAAAATGTATATTAGTTTTGCGTGTTGTTGTCATCATGGAGCCTTTATATGTTCATTTTGAATCTCTTTGTAGACATTTTGCGTGTCTTTGTGATTGTATTGCTGCTTGTCATAGCCAATAGGAGTCTCTTTGTGTCTCATTGTAGCTGATTTCCATCCATTGCAAGCATAAAAGCATGTAAATAAGACTTGCAAAACCACCTGTCCTACAAAGTAGCAAAGCCAAAAATACTTTAGTCTCTTTTTGTAGTGTGTGTCTCTGTAGAAGTTACACTTTTCTCAAGGGATTTGCGTTGAATAGTGGTTATATTGTATCATTTGTTTTTGTCTGTTGTTGTTTAGTCCTTGGTTATCCCATATATCTTTATATAATATTTGTGGTTATTTTTTTATTTTATGATGACTTTGTAGTCATTTTTGGTGTCTTTGAGGTTGTATTGCCCCTTGTCAGTCAATATGAGTCTCATTATTGGCGGTTTTGGCGCAGTGGTTAGAGCGTTGGTCATCAGATCAAGGGGCGTTGGTGAACACCAGTTCGAATCCCACCTCGGCCGCCACTGCGTCAGGCCGGTTGTGTCAGGCCGTTGTGTCCTTGGGCAAGACACTTCACCCACATTTGCTTCTGTGTGTAATGTCCACAGTAATGACTCTTACATGTCTAATATGTGTAATGTGTATTTGTAAAGCGCTTTGAGCACCTGTAAAAGCGCTCTAATAAAAAATGTAATCCATTATTATTATTTATTATTATTACAGCAGGTCCCTTTGCATCTGTTTGGCATCTCTTTGCAGTTGTGTTAATCTCTAGTTGTTTGTGTTTTCTCTGGAGATTTTGGGTCAGTCTCAAAATAAATTATGTGAATCTACAAGCTTTACAGTACAAGTCTCATTGATCTGACAGTTGGGAAAATTCACAGCACAAATAAATAGCACCAACTCAACCATTAAGTAGGTCAAGTAACGGGGTGAGAATCCATTCCAGAAAATAATTATATATTTCACATTTAAAGCAATCCCAAAGGGGGAACATTCTCTTTGAATCAGTACATTTAGACATATCCCAACACATTTGCTCTAGGTGCACTGAGGAGGAGCTTCCTCTGCTGCTTTGAAATTCTGGCAGGTAGCCTAATACATGTCAATTAAACTCAAACTAGTAACCCAATGTCAATCATAGTGAGAGCCACTGTAGTCCACACTGCCTTTGCTACTTTCTCCCCTGGCACATCAGTAGCTGTGGCCTATTTGGTTTGACTGGGTTTGACCAAGTAAATTACATTTGCTCACGAGGGGCCTCATTTCTAATGAGTGTGTGAGTGTGAGTGTGAGTGTGAGTGTGTGTGTGTGTGTGTGTGTGTGTGTCACAATGCAAACAATTGATATTAATTGAGGAGGCCGTAAACACAAACCATTTCTGGGGAAAAATGTAATAATTTTAAGAATGGACATCTGTATAATAGACATTACAGAGTGGAGATTAATGTGTGTTTCATTTTGAAACACTCTATGACCATGAGATGTGGGGTCTTTTTTCTTACTAGAA
Organism: Notothenia coriiceps; assembly: GCF_000735185.1. Taxonomy (NCBI): domain Eukaryota; kingdom Metazoa; phylum Chordata; class Actinopteri; order Perciformes; family Nototheniidae; genus Notothenia; species Notothenia coriiceps. The sequence goes on from NW_011353014.1 coordinate 160,201, forward strand.
TTCGGCCCACTTTGCGAAACACTCTGAATGAAATTAAGTCTTAGAAAATAATATAGCAGCTGCACATAAACCACAGACAATTCATGTTGAATTGGCCCGGCCATATCCAGACCACCTCAGAATTTAAAAAAGGAAAGCAAAAAATGTGCTTGAAACAGGGCCCCCTAACCTTATCATCAGAAGGCCCTGCAATGCCAAGAGCTGAGCAAAGAAAATAGTCCCCTCACTTAGCTCATCCTTACATTAATTCCCCATTTAACCTGTTCTGCCGCAGGACAAGTCTGACATCGTATCAATCCGAAACCAACAGAAGTCAGAAACAAAATTATATCACTAGAAAACACAAACAAAAGCATCACGCAATGGCAGTGTTATCTTGGTCTAAAGAGACAGTACAGTGAGGCATATTACTTTAATGCAGTGACAGACACAAAACACAGCTGTGCAAGGAAGACAAAGGGATAAAAGCACAAATCCAGCAACTCTGAGGTAAATATTTAGCCCAAGATTCAAAGCAAACACCCTGAATATGATCACATAATCAGCATAAACAATATGCCAATCGTGTTACCAGACTAGCAGTATAGCAGCAGTGTCTTTCCCTTTCACACTGGCACATTCACATTAAATTACCACACACAAACACATATTGTTATGCTTCTTGGAAATATAGGCCTACCTGATCTTCCCATTATTCTTTGTTTCAATATGATTATAGCAATAAAGGCAGCCTCTTTGAATTTGAAAGGGGACAAAGAAAGAGGGAGAGGGAAGTGAAATAGAGACACACTAAATATATATTTGTGTTAATAAAGGAATACGTGTTGTCTTCACTTGTAAAGAAAACACTTTGTGTTGTGTCACCCTTTTTGTCCCATTCGTTTACCGTAGAGACCTGTCTCCGGTTGCCTAGTAACGCTCCCCAACTACAAACACGGATTGCGTCTGTGTAGCTTTCCGTCGACACAGGGTTTATTTGTTGAAGACAATAATAAGTGTCATATTTACATTAACATCGCATTTACCGTACAGAGGTAGTGTTTTTTAACGGTTTAACAATGTTGCATTCGTGTTGACAAACTAGTTTCACACACCTGCACGGTTTCAATTGGGTAGCGGAGCGAGCTGAGTTAAAACTGGCGTCATCAGTCTAACGCTAACGTTAGCTAGCTAACAGCCAACCTCTTAAATTAGCTAAAACGTGTTGGCTAACGCTTACTTCCCCGAGCATGGAGCTAGATATTCGGCAGTATCTCAACACGGCAAAGGAGCAACAAGGTTTGTGGTGTACTCACGTTAATTACAGAGCGAGTACAGTTGTAAAACAGTTGTGAAAGTATTACTAAACTTTTTGTATCCTCGTGTAACGTTACCTTATGCAGACTCTGGAGCTCTACAGTCAGCCTATCGTTTAATAAACGACATGACAGCAGCTGGAGCCAGAGGACCAGCTCCTGGCAGTGCCTCAGAGCTGTACGTTGTATGTGCAGAAGCAGCTGTACAGGTGAGACTGAGGCAGAGATTTCACTGTACTGTGCCTGTTCATGTATACTTGTACTTAATAAATTCCCTTTTGTATATATTAATTTAAATTACAAAACTTTAAAATGTAATTTCTAATACCAAAAGTGCCTATGTATTACCATTGGCTTTGGCAATTAGCTTCAAATTACAACAGAGGTAGTTTTTTTTACCAAATACATATAAGTTCACTGAATAGGTATTCAAGGACATAATGTACTACATGGCATGCAACAGAAAGGGTAGGTCAACACATAATTCTAAATGAACCTGTTTAGTTCATTCATAATTATTAATAGACTATGACTGCTATAATTCATTAAACTTAAACTGACAATCGCTCAAAAGTCCAGTGCAATATCCAAATTGCAGTAAGTGCAATATTTGGTTACCTGCTGTAAAAGGTATTGTGGTGGTGCTGCAAAAGGTATTATACAGTCAAAATATATATTTATTTGGTTTGGATCCTTTCAATAATCCATATATTTAAAACATGATACAGTCCTCTAATCCTCTAAAATAATGTTGAATTTTAAATATTGGTTAAATAATCGCAATCCTTTCTTTTTTCGTGCAGCCCTAGTGTAGACCTTCACTGAAGAAGACAGTAATTGGCCCTAATACTGTCAAGCCATCAATCAGATGCTGAAATCCTCTGTCTGTAGGATTAATGAGAAAACACTTTGTTGCCTGTAACCTTGCGTCCAAGTTCTGTGAAGTTTTCATGTTGTGCGGAGTTCATAACTGCTGAGATGTCGCATAAGACATGATGCTTGAAGCAGCCTCCAAGAATGAAAGTTTCATATCTGACTGCGCAAAAAATTGAGCTCATTTAAATCAGTTTGACAATAAGTGTATCATCTGGGGAGGTTCCTGAATGTATTACTGGCATTTTTCGTCATATAGAGAGGATTCACTCGGTTTGCCTTAATACCAAAACTGAATATCTTTGGAGTTATTGGTTAATCAAACAGATATCTTTAGGTTGTTATAAAGAACACATTATTTGAATTCAATCTTAACAAAAAACAACTGACATTCTCAAGGGCAAAAGCCTGCAATTACAGCAATTTTATGTTGTGGTAAAATAACCGGCACTGCGCCTACCCAAAGCATTTTTCTAATTGTTTTAATAATGCATCAAAAGTATAAAAATGCTGACAGAATATAACAGCAGATAAGGTTTAAATATTTATTTAGTTTTGCCTTTATGCTTCTCTTTTTCTGTGTTTTCAGCTTGGTTGTTTAGAGATAAGTACAGCGTGTCTAAAGATGTACTTTGAAGGGAATCCGCCGGCGAATCAATTTTTGTGTCGAGCCTACCTCTGCCAGGTCCGGCTGAAGTCTCCGCCACCCCCTGGGAGCTTGGTGAGGACAATAAATTGGACACATCTCCTCGAGGGGGCTGTGTCCTGTATGTGTGTCTTTACCAATGAGATATGCACACAGTCAGAGATATACTGTACTTATTTGCTCTAACAAAGGAGCAGACGTTCTAGCTTCGTAAATAACTTTTTCTTTGATTCTTCGAGGCTTATTGCCCTTCGTATTGTCACAGTTAGTTTTCTTTGTGTTTTAACAAACTGTAGCCTTTGTTGAAGACTTTCTGCGTCTGATCTTTCTATGTTTTTATAAAGTCTAACTTTCCCCTTGCACTATTTTCTATTTTAGGAGAACTTAGAAGAGGCTGTGCTGTATTTTCTTAAAGCAATTGAAATCGCAAAGCATGAATCAAGGTATGTAAACTTTCAGAAATGTGCTTGGCTTTGTTCTAACATTGTCACTAAAGTTGATCAATGGATGCCATTTACAGTTTATCATCTGATATTGCTTGGCAAATGCCATTGTGGTGCCAAGGTGCACCTGTTAAAACACATTCAAAGATAAATATTCACAACAGAGGATGTTTTTCTTTCTTTAATGATGGTATGATTGTGGTATGGTTACAAGGGTTCAGTCTGCTGCGTTAACTATATTCCGGGACATAAAGGTTTCATTTGCAAACAGCCTTGTTGAAATAAAACATGCTTCAGAAGAGGATTATATAAGAGTGTTTTATTGAAAAATGTTCTTACAGTATCTGTAAGTATAGTTAAAAGGATGATAAATATAGATGTATAAGAAACTGCGTTCCCTTGTTCTCACTCTGAAAGATATCTTAGGAGATAGCGGCTTCAGTGCTGAATCTCTTTGGTAATGAACTCATAACTTGTCAATAAAAAAGGGCTGAAAGAGCAATCCTAATTAGAACCAAAGGGAATACATATCTAATACATCCAGCCCAGACTAATGCACAACACAATCTCTGGTTAATAAATTAGCAGCACTCAAACAGTCACAATATCCTCTACATCTGCGCCTCAAATTCATACATTTCCCTCATTTGACATAGAAAGGCTCGTACAGGACCCCCCTGAGGCTCATTGGACGTTGGTTAATCCACACACATTTGCAATTCACAGAACATCTTCATACAACGTTGACACTTGCTCTGAATTTAGTTGTGTTAAGAGATACAATTCCTTGCATGTGCATTATATAAATAATTGAGTGTTCTCTGTCAACTTATTTTGCATGTGGTTTGTTTCTTACAGAGACTACTTCATAGTGTTCAACGCTTCAGTGCTGTACTTCCAGACGGTGTGTCTTTTCCTGCAGCCGGGGTGGTGCTCCCACCTCGTTCCCTCCCTCAGGCAGGTGGTCCGGAGTCTGGAGGAGGTGGCAGAGCAGGACCACATCTGGAGGGCTGAACTCATGATGTAAGTGACCCCACCGTGTTCTTTTTGCTCGCTTTCATGAATAAGTCCAGTCCTGATTCTGTCCAGTTTCCTGCTGGATTCACAAGGGGTGACGCACAGAGCTAATTAACCAGCTCTTCATTTGTGACCACAGCTCTCTCGGTACCTAGTTAAGTTCTTGACATATTCTCCTCAACACAGTGGAGAATCCGCTCTAATGTAAGCTGTTTTATCATGTGACACCTCAGGCTCAAACGTTCGTTTTCTCTGCCCAGAGAACATTATGTACCAATCGTGTACAGTGTCATTTCAGCTAGCCAGGGTGTTCATAGGGTTGGTGACAGTATGTCCTACAGTATGTAGTTCATAGTTTAGTGTTATCCATAAAAGATAAAACGGCCGACATACTGTACATGGTTTGTCACTGTTCCGCTGCAACCATCCAATGCATGGTTGTTTGGAATATGTTGTTTCAAATAACCAACCAAAGGATGAAAAACAATACAAGAAACCTTTTTAAAGCAAGTCCTCTATGTTAACCAAAATGGATCATTAATTAATTCCTGGTTATTGACACGTCCATGGGTATTTCATGACTACAACAAGATCATTTGCTATAATAACTTAATTAAACTGGTAACATCGGAGAGTTTTGACTAATGCCTGGAATGCAATGGAAACAGTATTCCGCTAAGATCCTAGAACCCTTTGGCTCAGCTATGAGCCAGAAAGATCCTAAGAAAATTACGTACAATTGGAGAATCAGTGGCGTTGACATAATTCTACTTTAAGATTAAAAATAAGGCAATTTAATTTACTCCAAATAAATATTGAAATTTCACAACCAAACAATAGGCGATGTGTTCAGTCGACCAGAGCCTGAAGAGAGTGGAATATATAATTAAGTTTGAAGAAGCTTGTACAGAACAGTGGGTTTGCAGTTGTAAAAAGGGAACTTGATATACTGTATATTTCTGCAGAGACTGCTGTTATAAAACTCACCATCTTGATTTGACACGGAAATAGAATCATTCTCATTTGCTCTCCGTTTCTATTCAGGCATCTTATTGGATGTATTGTTGACACTGGAATAATAGAAGATGCTGCAAGTTTTGCCAAAGAGACAGAAGAATTCATCAAGGCACATACCCCCCATCTTTATCCAAGAATCTTTAAGTTACTGGTAAGCAGCCTTTCTTTGTGACTTAATACATTTATAAAGAAATTACGTGGTAATATTTATTTTTGCAGGTAACATATCTAATGGAAACTGTGTATGAATATGTCCTTTTTCAAAGAATAGGAACAACTACTTTTTTTCAACTTTTATAACATACATAAAAAAACTGGAAAAAGCAAGAACATTGTCTGAACCCTCTTTAGAGCATTTCATATGAATGTATCTGAATTCCTACAAATCACTGAATAAGTAACTACCTGTATGTAATGGACTGTGTAGAGATACTATAATGCCTAACTCTGTAACACTTTATTAAAGTAGTTCAAATGTAATATTGACTAACAACCAAAAGGAATTGGGCTCTTTGCAGCATCTCCATACACTATCATCCAGATTTATATTTATTAAACATTGATCCTATGTTTTCACTCATTCCTAATCAGTGGACTACTTTCCATGCAATCAGTTAAGTAAATACAATGTTGCTTTGAAATATATAGTATGGCTCTTCAACGAAACGTGCATGATAAATAAAGAGTAACTTCTATCTTTCTCTTCTTAGGTACAACACAGGCTGACACATGCTGATGACCTCATTGAAACAAGCACACAGAGCACTACCTTAGCAGTCATCTACAAAATACAGGAATTTAAAAAGTAAGGAACGTTTCTGATACACTAAAGTTAATGTTTATTTATTTTGCTCTGAAATGATTTGTTTTTACAGAAAGCCCTGTTTGTGTACTGTCATGATAAAAACAAACGTTATCTGTCTGCAGTAAAGGTGGAGATTAAGTGGTACTTAATCAATACCTCCACGAAACAGACTTTGATCTGCTTTATTGATTGTATGTATGTTTGCCTTTTTAGAATGCTCCCTTAAAGGTATATATTTGATGTATGCCGTGTTTTTGAAGCTGTAGGAAATACAGTACCGAGGGATTTTGATGCTTTTCTGATCCTGAGGGTTTAATGCTTACAGCTAGCTTTTCAGACTTGATCCCCTGCCTCTCAGCTTAGCTATCGGTGCCCTATAGAGGGCAGGTTAATCCGGCTCTTGCGAACAGTATTGGTATAGTACCATGGCTTGTAGTGTGGCATAGTACAAACCAACTCCCAGCCCCCCCTTCTTTTCTGCAGGCATGTACTCAACATGTCAGATCTTCTTATGGTTCTTTGGCTCGGCTGTAAACGTCGGCAGTATGACTCAGTCTGACCCCGCCTTCGTCAGCATCATTTAGGTTATTTAGCCTAGGGTTAATGCACTGTTTGGTGTGAGTACATTAGGGGGCAAATGGGAATACAGATACATGCATAGTTTATATATTAATCTACACAAAATAGGATTTTATTTGTGGTTTGTAGCAGGTTGGAAGAAATAAATGTGGATGAGCCAACAAAGGAGGAGCTCGAGCTGATTCTTCATATCCTGATGGATTGTACCAAATATTCTCGCTCGCCACTGATCTCCGGTCAGGGCCAAACACCCGTCCAACCAGCAGACAGGTCTGTGGCCCAAAGTGTCCTCAACAAATCTCCTACCCAACAACATTACCTTCATAGCATCCTGTCCTCTTCTTTCACATCTTATTACCATTAACACCACACAGGGAGATTCCAAGGGCATAACATGGCTCACATGTGTTGGGGATTGTATAAATGACTTTTTATCTGGGATTTGCAGGGTTGCTTTCCTCCTGGAGTTGGCTCTGCTGGCCTTACAAGTGAAGCATCAGGAAGTCGCTGCTGAGTGTCTGAAAGAGCTGAAGTCGGCGGGAGAGGCTGTGAGTGTCCGGTATTCCCTTAAAACCTCAGGCTGTTACTGTACATATCATAAACACATGCAAATGTATGCTGGAATTTGACATCCCCTCTAAAGTGGACACTTGACAATAGATGAGATTAATTAACTGAGCTCATGCTCAAGGGCCAAAGTGCTTGCTGCATGTATAATTACTCTTAGCAGTGTAGAATTATAACATAGAAAGGTTTGCAGTTTTTTCATGTTCCATTTTGATCTCATATACTTTGTGAATTTAGTGAAATGATTGTGTAATAAACAACATTGCATGTATAAGACAAAATAATACACATTGTAAGATGTTTCATTCTCTTCCCTAACCCTAACCCCGTCCATGATCTGCTTGGACGCTGAGTCTTTAAATTCTATGTATGTGTTTTTCTTTTAGAGTATCGGCCAACTCATACTAATTGAATGTGTCAACTGTGAGTTCAACCTCTTGAAGAGAGAAGCCAAGATGAATGACTATTCCAAAGCCAGTGTGGAGGTGCTCAATCATATGTCTAAATCATCAGCCATGTTTTTCCCCCCGTATGTTGTTCAGGCAGTAGACCGACCAATTACAGAAAAATGTTTTCTCTATTTTCTGTAATCTCATTCTTTGTTTAAAGGGGGCCTTTTATGCTTATTTCTAGGTTCATTACCTCTACTGTGAAACGTTTCCATACTTTAATGTTCAAAAAGCACATCAGCCCCTCTTTTCACCCTCTGTCTGAAACCAGAGCCCAGTCTGCTCTGATTGGTTAGCTGGCCAGCTCTGTTGTGATTGGTCAACCACTTAGAGATGTCCCGCCACTTAGCCTATCATGCACAATCTGTTGGAGTGCTAATTCCCTCGAAGCACAGGTAGACACAAGTGGCTTTCTCATAACGGGTTTATTCCTCTTCGAATCCACCGTGAAAACAACTCATAAACAAACAGTATAAATGACAAATATAGTATTGTGTTCGACACACAATAACATGCACAGCATGTGAGATGAGTAGCAAAGTAATAAACGTAAAAGTAATACAAACACAACGACATACCTCTTTGGCTGCATGCTCTGAAAACAGAGGGAAGTATTCTTCAGTCCTTACAACTTACACTGAACAAAAATATAAACGCAACACTTTTGTTTTGCTCCCATTTTTCATGAGATGAACTCAAAGATTTAAAACATTTTCTATATACACAAAATAACCATTTCTCTCATATTGTTCACAAATCTGAAAAAATCTGTGATAGTGAACACTTCTCCTTTGCTGAAATAATCCATCCCACCTCACAGGTGTGGCATATCAAGATGCTGATTAGACAGCATGATTATTGCACAGGTGTGCCTTAGGCTGGCCACAATAAAAGGCCACTCTGAAACGTGCAGTTTTGCTTTATTGGGGGGGTCTGGGGGGGTCTGAAAACCCTAGGGTTAAACCCTAACCCTAACCCTAACATGTCACCCATTGAGCATGTTTGGGATGCTCTGGATCGGCGTATACGACAGTGTGTTCCAGTCCCTGCCAATATCCAGCAACTTCGCACAGCCATTGAAGAGGAGTGGACCAACATTCCACAGGCCACAATCAACAACCTGATCAACTCTATGCGAAGGAGATGGGTGACATGTTAGGGTTAGGGTTTAACCCTAGGGTTTTCGGACCCCCCCAGACCCCCCCTGCAAAGGTATGAAATTACAAGTTTTTCGTGTAGTCGGGGAGAAAAGTGGGAGACAGACTTTGGTCTCGGGTCAGACGAGACTAACCAATCGACCGGTCGAGACAACACTAACCAGTTGGTGAATCTCTACAGGGCGGTGAATCGGATAGTACGTGTTAGACAACCTCACGATTAAGGGAGCTTCGTGTCCATCTGTGTTCACCGAAAGAGTATTGCCCAAATAAGGAGAAGCTTAGGTGGCACTTTTGTTGAGTATTTGTTTGTCATATTTACTGTTTATATCATAACACAAGCTGTGTGTTATTGTACGTGTCGTACACTCTACTCATCGTTTCATTATTTGCATTTTCATTATGTTTGTGTTGCTGTATGGAGAAACCGACGTACGAGACTTTTGTCTCCCTTCATAAGAAGTCAGGAATGTTGAATGTGACTTGTTTTTATATTTGCGTTGTGAAAACAAAACGAGGGTAAAAAGTACTCTACTTGAGTTTCTAAATTTTGTAAAAGATATATGTGTTTTATTGGTAAAGAGAGTATAACAAGTGTTTAGACTTTTTTAGACACTATCACTTGTGAAGAGGAAACGACTTTATTAGGTAGGGTGGAGTGTCCACACCGTATAGTTCTACGACTAATCTGTCGTACTAATAACGTGTCCACACGGAATCCGACCGGTGTTATTTTCCGGTGAGACTTTGCACGTCAA
>NW_011353014.1:169851-178886 GCF_000735185.1 Notothenia coriiceps
TTGTTTGTTTATATTCACGGCAGTCTGTTTCTTCTCTCGGTTATCACGCGAACGGACGCAAACTGTCGGGTCCGGCTGGTGTCAGTCTTTGTTGTCAGATTGGTGTGTTCCGGGCCTTTATTTTGGCGTTCTTATGCGCCGACGCACGCCGATTCAACATGTCGGCCGTGGTCGGCCACAGGCAGTCAGACCAAAGAAATCACTCTGAATTGGCTTGTTCAGCTAGCCGAATCAGTGCGATGAGAGCGAAGACGGTTGCTTGAGAATGTCTTCGACTTCCAATGGCTGATAGCCTCCAGTACCGCACGAAACATGTTTTCGAATGATGAGAGTGAAAATGGAACGCACACGCTATTTGTTGTTTGTTTATAGATCACGCAGTCTGTTCTTCTTCTGGTCTTCCGGTTGTTGCTCTTTTGAATGACGAATACACACTACCGCCGCCTGCTTGGTAAGGAGAGTTATTGCCACTCACGCATGCGCCAGTTCGTACGTGCTTGGCTGAAGTCTTTGCGGTGTGTTCCAGTGCGACACATGGCCAAGACGCAGGAGAACACGCCGACGCAACAGTCGGCGTCGGCGAGTTCTCTGGTGACTGCCTGGTGTGTCAGGGCCTTTAAACAACTCACTGGTGCACATACAAGCCTTGTTTTGTTTCATGTAGGCTTTGTAGTGTGTTTTTATTCTGGATTTAGGAATGTAAATGTAGCTTGGTTAGGGTCAGTGTTGACAGCAATTACAATGATTTACGAAAGTTAACAGTTAACATTTTGTTCTGTGTGAAATGTTAGTGACTATTTGATGGATTGCCATGTAATACTCATGCTGTATAAGAAGTGGATGTTTTAAATGGTTACTCATGGTTTGTGGCCCGCTTTTTTGTGAGACAAATGGGCAGACCAAGCATCTTAGGCAACATAAATGTTACAATTTCCTTTCATGAACTTCAAATACTGTGAAATGGCTTCTTACTATTAAGTTGTAAGAAGAAAAACAAAGCAAACACTCAAGACGGTCACGGGACAACACTTTGGTACCACCTGTCAATCAAAAAGAGGCAACACCTTAAAGCTTATGATGATTTTTATTTATTTTACTCTAAATGGGACTATCATTTACTAAATGAGTGTCTTTTTTGTGTTGAAGAAGGCTTGACTCAATTATTTTTGCAACACGTTTCTTTATTTTACCTCTCTATTTGCTTCACTTTGAGACCCAATGTTTGCTAGGTGGAAATACCTGACCAAGTACCTGCTCAACCTAAGGTTTACCCATCAACCTCAGCTGTACATTGTGCTTATTAACAACAGCAACCTGCTTAAACTACACTCAAACTAAGATGGTGAACAATATACACATCTTTCCTGTACTAGCAGCATTTGAGCAAGCTTATTGAGAACATGTTAGCAAGATTAGTGTAAAATCAGACCAGTGTACATTTTTACATAATTTTACCGCACTAGACATACCGCATTATACTAAAACAACATTGTCAACACTGTTTATATTTAAGTCAAGCAAATTGTACAAACTAAGTATTGCTCATATTGCAGTACACTGGGCCATCAAAGTGTTTGGTAAACATGCAGATAAAGAAAAGTTTATTTTAAATCATGGATGAAAGATAAAAGTGTTTGGCTTTGAGTCTAAAAGCAAGACATGGGGCTTCATGATTCACATAGCGAACTATAATGGGACTTCCATGTTTAGACACAGCTAGTGTTTATCATTTGGGCTGATGTAATCACTGTTTGGCTACTGCCATTCTTGTGTATGTAGGATTCACCTGTGCAAAACGCTCAATTATTGATACAAATTTGACAGTTGGTCAATAATTGATTTGATCCCACTGGTTTAAGATCTTAAGGATATGCTGGTATGTAGGGATTTTCAGAGATGCTTAAAGTCATCCCATCAAGGGGCCAGATAATGCCAAGATTTATTCCACAGGATGGCTTTCATTTATTATAAATGGGAGGCGAACTGTGCATGTGCATAGCTTTTCGCAGAAGAATACTTTTATGTTAGGAATTCTTTCTAAACCAGCTTTATTAAAACCTCAAAGAATAAATTAACAACAGAGTGAGGAAGCGCACACACTCCCTCACTAACATTTTGGCTTAACCATTTGTTTGTTAAGAAAGGCAGTACATGTTTCTTCAGAGTTGTCTTTATTTCAGTTAAAGTTATAAAACAGTTTATATAGACAAATTAATAAAATGCATCTAAATAAATGTATCAGTCTTTAAAACACACAATCACAAAGTAATCACCATTTTCTTTGTTCAAACCTGGAAGCCATCTGCCACTGCTCAAAGGGGGAGCACGCCTCCAAAGTACTCCTTATATGTGGCGTATGAGTAGGCGGAGTCTTGGACGCGACTGGTCAGGAAATGTGTGATTTTATGAGTGTCAATTAGGTTAAAAACTATCCATTTTAAGCAGACCTTGTTGTTTTTGAAGGTATAATATGTATGTTGATGCAATAATGAATTTACTTAAGCCTTTAGGGTTTTATTAAATGTAGACAACAGTGTTTAATTTTGTATTTAACCCTTCACTCAGCTTTCAGAACCATGACCTGATTGGCCAGGTTGGAGTGGGAAGGCGGGCAGTCTCCTATAAATGTTGTTGGGAAGAGAGGGGAAGGGGCATTTTTTGTGTTTGTTCCTTGCTGGTGATGAATGCAGCACCAGACATGCAGTTTGTGTTTCTGGGGAATAATGATGAAGGCTAAGAATAAAACGCCTGTTTATTTTTTGCAAGAAAACCCTCTCTCCACGTATCGTTCTTTCACCTGCACCTCACATCGTAACAATTGGTGGCAGTGGTGGGATATTTAAACGCCTGTGAGGAGTCTTTGAGGACAGAATGACTAAATGAGAGGTGGACGTGGAAGAGGTCTTCAGGCAAGGGCCACAGCCTTGCCAGACATGGAGGAAGAAAAAAGACGAGGGACAATGGAAGAAGAATCGCCACTTGAGGGAGCCGTGGCAGCTGAAAGTGAAGAAGATGAGGAAGAGCTGGTGGTTCGCCCCAAAGTGTTTACAGCCCATACTGGGGGTGAGGAACTCTCTACAGGAAGCTTTGTGGAAGAAATTAGAGTTTGTGCACAGGTCTAAGCAGACTGAGGCAATACTTTTTGAACAGATTAAACAATTAAGAAGTGACATGGTTTCAAAGTCAAGGCAGGACTCAGAAGTATACTATGACCCTGTTCAACAGTATCCCTATGCAATGTGAGCTGATAATCCAAGGCTACAAGCTGAAACCTCAACACACCTGCTAAAGCTGAGCCACATGGAAAATTCAATCCACTTCAAACTAGCAGGCCTGTCTCCTTATCCGATTGGCCTGTCCAGCCTCTGCAGAATATTGATCCACCAATCCGGACAGCAAGGCCCTATGTAAGTGAGCCGAGGATACCTGACTTCAAAGAAGGTGAAGACCCAGAACGTTTTTTTGTTCGGTTTGAACGGATGGCCAGAACATGGGGGTGGCAGCCATTTGAGTGGGCAGCCAGAGTAGTAACCTTGTTGACAGGAAGAGCTCTTGAGGCCCTTTGCTGGAATGGATGAGGAAACGTCAGAGTCATATGAAGCAGTTAAAGCAGCAGTGTTAATGAAGTTTAATGTGACTGAAGAGAACTTACAGACAGCGGTTCCGGAGCACCATTTTTGCCAATTGGGGAGAGACTGTAAGAGAAACCTTACAACACGTGTTAAGGGGGCATTACGAAAGATGCGATGAGACCGAACAGCCGCTACTAAGGAGTGAGCATTGGAGAGACTATCGTTTTGGAGCGTACCTCCTGTGCTTCAACCAGACGTCCGCCACCCTGGGTCAAAGAGCACAATCCCAGACTGGGGAAGAAGCGCGCAGATCTAGGCGAACGGTATGCCAGTGGCCACAGGGAACCTTCAAAGAAAAGAGTGACGTGGGGAAGGCCAAGGTATGGGAGGGCAAACCTCACACTTGGCCAGCTGTTGAGAGCATAGGACACTGGCGGTTGGTAAGCAAACCTGCATATGCCAAACTTAAAAACAAACTTAGTATGTACTACTGTCAGCAACCTGGTCACAAGGCTTCATTGTGTCCATTAAGAAGTCTAAATCGGTTGAGATGGTGTTCGGTACCTTCGTCCAGAAAGTGTTGACCATGCTAATGTTAACTGATAGTGGAATTGCTTCACATACGACATGTAGTAGGGGAGGTCACTGTAAATGGCTCAAGCAGTGAAACGGCCATAGCTCGACACTGCGTAGTTCACAAACCTTGGCGTGGGAAGTCGCTTTACTTAGCCCATGCAATAACTTGGATTTGGATGGCAGGATAATATCACATGTGTTCATGGGTTGTAAAAAAGATGACCCCAACTGCCAGGGATTTCTATCATTGAGCGTTGAAAGCGGGCAAGCCTTTATGCTAACTGTTGGTGTGTGCTAGAGCCCACTACTTATGACGTGATCCTTGGCAGCATGATTTGCCAATCTTAGACCACTTGGTACAGCCCAAAAACTCACTAGGCATACTCCTATGCTAGTACGCGCTCTATGACAAGGGGGTTAGACTTTACCAGATTCCAGGCATGATAGTTTGTGCTGAAGGGGTGATAAGCTTAAGAAAATCAAGCGCCCGACAGCGCCGTCAAGAGAAAAACAGAAATCACAATAAGGCTAAATTCCCTGGGAGGTTACTCTCCCTGTAACTCCCCTCATAGAGCCTCAATGCGCAAATCCCAGATAACTTCAGAGCAGCAGAGTCAGGAGAATGACCCATCTCTAAAACCTCTATTTTCAAAAGCATGCAAAGTAANTTTGTGTTTGTTCCTTGCTGGTGATGAATGCAGCACCAGACATGCAGTTTTTGTTTCTGGGGAATAATGATGAAGGCTAAGAATAAAACGCCTGTTTATTTTTTGCAAGAAAACCCTCTCTCCACGTATCGTTCTTTCACCTGCACCTCACATCGTAACACCCTGTCTGATTCTATGCTTACAAATAATAATAATAATTCATTAAATATATTTAGTGCTTTTCCAATGCTCAAAGGGCTTAACATTATCAGACATGTTGTTACGTGCTCCCCTCCTGTTTGTCTCTTTCTGTCTCCCTGCTGCACAGACACACCTGGTCCGCTCCTGGCTCCGCCTCCCCCAGGTGTCCCAATTATGTTCAGCTGGGGACTTGATAAGCAGAAGCTAAAGGAGAAGATCTCTCTTCCCCAATCTTCACGCCGGAGGAGGTTTTCCGTGGTGTCCTCCTTCTTCTGCTACAGGATCTGTAAACTCCTAAGTGTCTGTATCTGTTGTACGCTGGAAAATCAGGTAGTTAGGTTTTTTCGCGGCTTTGTTTTCTCCCGTAGGGACTTGTTAAGTTTGTGGGTAGCGGAGGGAAGCTCTGGGTCCTACGGCCCGTGGTGTGGCTGGCCCAGGCCCCCTTTGTCCTTTTATTTGTTTTCCTGTCCTCCAGCGTATTGTTCGTTTTGCCGGTTGGCCTTGAAGTACGGATGTATCAATAAAGTGAACACCGTTAAATACTGCGTGTTTGTTGTGGTATTTTCTATGTTGCGATTCTCCCCAACGAGTCTCTATCCTTAAGTAGAGGGTTGGGTCATAACAATGTAATACAGCAATACTGTGGACAATACACACTAAAAAAATGAGGGTGAAGTGCCTTGCCCAAGTGCACAACGGCATGTTGACTGCAGTGGCGGTCAAGGTGCGATTTGAACTGGTGTTCCCCTCACATTGACACATGTAATGTGATGTTGATCTATGAGTATAGTTCATGAGAATAAATAAATGCCAGGCTTGGGTGTCATTACAGTACATTGTTCTGGTTACTAACTTAAAAGGTAACATTTTAAGATAGCAAATATTTCTAAACATATTTGGTTTTATGTTTCAGACCAACAAACAATAATGATTTAGTCTTCTTTTAGCTCTGTTTTGCTTGCCATCAACTCTAACATATCTTCTTCATGTTTTAAATAGATAATTGACTATCCTAACGAGGATGTGCACTCCTTGTGTATTTGTTATGTCTCGGGCAGTGTGTCTGTATAACCTGTGAAAGACCTCAGGTTTTATGGGCTAATTCGAGCAGGCTGCTTTGAGCCAGTCAGCTCTTTTACAGAAACCCATCTGAAGCTGGTTCCTCTTCTAGCTGAATCACCCCTAATCTCTCAGACGCTATCTGCAGACCATACTTCTCTCATGAACACACAATCAGAAGAGGGAGGGCTGAAGGTGAGTGCAAAGGAAAGACATGGTACACAGCGAAGATCTAAGCAGCAAAGGTCAAGCGGGTGTCATCCTCTCCTTTTTTATCATTTATTTTAGAGTGAGAATATGGCCGCTTTTCTCCACAGTTTGAAGCACGGTGATATTATAAGAGAGTTGGATGTAGACTGTGATCAGAAGGACTAGCTGCTAAGACTAAGAGGTCAAACACCTTCTTTGCTCAAATGTTTTCTGAACTTAATGGCTTAATGGCTTGGCCTGTTTCCCACTCCTGAGAAAAGGTGATTTTCTCTGATCAATCTTGCTTTAATTAACTCTTATGTCATCATAGTCAGTCCCATGTGTGTAGTACAACACAAAATCAATCTTATCATATAATTTGAGTCCATACTTCGCTAAGGTAAAGCATTGAAGAAACCAGCTTTTGGTTAAGTGTGAAAAATAAGAAGTTAAACCGGCTACTCTCTCTCTAATGTCTACTGAAGATACAAAAATAACACATTGAAAATCAAGTTGTAATGAATCACACAGAATACCAGTGTTATGGAGGATGATGACGAGTCCGGAAATGCATGCTGTATTTATTTGTACGCCTATTTGATAAATGAGGTTGGGAGTTTGTCTTCCTTCATTGCTGTGTTGATACAACATTCGGTCAACATTTGGCAGTTGTACAGTAACCTTTGTAGTAACTGTCCTCAGATGTGTAAATGTGTGTGTGTCTTCCCCCTTCCTTCTCACACACTTACATCCAGGATCCAATCAGGACTAAGGATTAAGGTGTGTGTGTGTGTGTGTGTGTGTGTCCTTTCAAATTGTCCAAGTTATTATATTCCCACATCACACCAAATCACATTACACCACACCACACCAAATTACATTACACCAAACCACATTACATTACATCACATCACACCAAACCACATTACATTACATTACATTACACCACACCACATCACACCACACCAAACCACACCACATTACACCACATTACACCACACCACACCACATTACATTACACCACATCCCATCACACCACACCACACCACATTACATTACACCACACCACACCACATTACATTACACCACACCACACCACACCACACCACATTACACCACATTACATTACACCGCACCACACCACACCACATTACACCACACCACATCACATCACACCACACCACACCACATTACACCACATCACATCACATCACACCACACCACATTACATTACAACACACCACACCACATCACACCACACCACATTACATTACACCACACCACACCACACCACATCACACCACACCACACCACATCACATCACACCACATTACATTACACCGCATCACACCGCATCACACCACATTACACCACACCACATCACACCACACCACATCACACCACACCACACCACATTACATTACACCACACCACATCACACCACATTCACACCACACCACACACATCACACCACACCACATTACATTACATTACAACACACCACACCACATCACACCACACCACATTACATTACATTACAACACACCACATCACACCACACCACATTACATTACACCACATCACACCACACCACATTACATTACATTACACCACACCACACATCACACATCACACCACACCACACCACACCACATTACATTACACCACATTACACCACATTACACCACACCACACATCACACATCACACCACACCACACCACACCACATTACATTACACCACATTACACCACATCACACCACACCACATCACACCACACCACACCACACCACATTACACCACACCACATTACATTACACCACACCACATTACACCACACCACATTACATTACACCACACCACACCACACCACATCACACCACACCACATTACATTACACCACACCACACCACACCACATCACATCACATTACACCACACCACATTACATTACACCACACCACATCACACCACACCACACCACACTACATACACTACATCACACCAAACCACATCACACCACACCACACCACATCACATCACACCACATCACACCACACCACACCACATCACACCACACCACACCACACCACATCACACCACACCACACCACACCACACCACACCACATCACACCACACCACACCACATCACACCACACCACATCACACCACACCACACCACACCACACCACATCACACCACACCACATCACACCACACCACATCACACCACACCACACCACACCACATCACATCACACCACACCACACCACATTACATTACACCACACCACATCACACCACACCACATCACACCACACCACACCACACCACATCACATCACACCACACCACACCACATCACACCACACCACACCACACCACATCACAACAAACCACACCACATCACACCACATTACATTACACCACACCACACCACATCACACCACACCACATCACACCACACCACACCACACCACATTACATTACACCACACCACATTACATTACACCACATCACACCACACCACACCACACTACACCACACCACATCACACCACACCACATCACACCACACCACATCACATCACACTACACCACATCACACCACACCACACCACATCACACCACACCACATTACATTACACCACACCACATCACACCACATCACATCACATCACACCACATCACACCACATCACACCACACACATCACACCACATCACATCACACCACATCACACACACCACACCACATCACACCACATCACACACAGAGAGCTTGTTTCTTTGGGGAA
>NW_011353014.1:179127-196710 GCF_000735185.1 Notothenia coriiceps
CTCAGCTTATTTCGAGCTATTTTCCAAAACCCTATGGGAAAAAGGCATTGCTTTTTGAGGAAGGAACCGGAAGTGCTAAAAATGCTAACTTACTCCGGGTTTTATGACGCGTCACTGCGGTTCTGACAACCTCCCATCAGCAACAACAATGGAGCTTAAGGCGAGCGAGGCACTGCCCCCTGGAGCAGACACCAACTACGCAGTGTGGAAATGCCTAAACAGAATAAGATCTGGTGTTGGACGTGCAAAAGCCACTCTCGCCAAATGGGGATACCTAAATGACGGGGACGTTGTGTGTGACTGCGGCATTGAACCACAAACCATGCAACACCTCCTGATATGCCCCCTGCTGGAGCAACCCAGCACAACATCGGACTTGGCAGAGTTTAATGAGAAGGGACAGCAATGTGTTCAGCTGTGGCTGAACCACATCTAACCAAGCCCTGTAACTGACTGCCTTGTGGACACGATAAGAAGAAGATATATCAACTTTTTCCACTTCGATCAACTTTGTTTCCTCTGGCTTCAATTTGCATCACTCTCGTTCGTTCTCTCTATGTTTGATCAGACATTAATCTGTTCCACATAACGCACCCCCTAGAGGCCTGGATACTTTTTCATACTGAACTATTGCTGCACCTCCAAGTTTGACCTATCCTTCATCTATTGACTTAACACCAGAACCGTCTATCGGTCTATCTGTCTATCTGGTTCAATTTGACCCAGAGCTGTTTTTTATTGTATGTAACTTTTTTTCAATAAAATATTAAAGCCTCCCAGTCCTTGATTTTTCCTGAAAGTGTGTTATGTAGCACTCTATGTTGTTAAAAATTGTCAATATGAAGTCAGATTGAAGAATTCGCCCAAAAAATTGCCATTTATACCTATTTCCGCCAACCGGGTCATATTGACCCCACCCCTTTTCGCGCTATTGATTTTGCGTTTAAACAAAAATGACATGTTGCTATAGCAACGCCTTTTGTCTACTGCGGTTCCTTATAGATTGAGAGATAGATTGAGAGATAGATAGATAGATAAATATATATTGATTGCGACAGTCTGTAGTGAAGGAGCGCACTCCCGCTCACGGGAGACTGCTCGCGCTGCGCTCCAAAGCAAACAGCTGTTTGCTTTTCACCCAACAACGACAACCGCCTCACGAAACGCTATGTTGTAGCGTTAATAAGCGAAACAATTTAACACAATTGCTTGTCAAAATACTAATACCACAGTACCATTTTTCGTTTTAAAGCAATACTTTTACCTTGAAAATCAATGCATTCAAATGCCGGGTCAATTGGACCCCGGTGGCGGTTTTAGGTATAAAAGATCTCTGGCGGTTCAAGTGTTAAAGGTGGGGTATGTAATTTTGGAGAAACCAGCTCGAATATGCTAGAATTTGAAAGTAAAAATCTGTCTCTTCCTTCAGACTTCCTTACAGAGCCCCTCCTCCAAAACACACAAACGTGCACATGACCAATGAGGGCACGAGATGGAAGGCTGACAGGCAGGTGGGCCATCCAGTTATTTTAGCCGGGCCGGCTCAGATGATTGGTCGTGCTTTTTACAGCGCCACAGCTTCCACAGATGACATTCTTTTATGTATTTATTGTCAAAGCATGTAATATATTCATTGCTATCGGGATGTTAAGAGCATTTGTAATTCACTCGAATAACACAGGCAGACACAAGTGGCTTTCTCATAACGGGTTTATTCCTCTTCGAATCCACCGTGAAAACTACACAAACAACCAGTATAAATGACAAACATAGTTTTGTGTTAGACACACAATAACATGCACAGCATGTGAGATGACTAGCAAGGTAATACACATAAAAGTAATACAAGCACAACAACATACCTCGTTGGGCTGCATGCTCTGAAAACAGACAACTTATATGTATAAGAATACAAAAGTAACGGCGCTGTAAGTATCCGTGCATCTTACTCTGAGGGTGCTTCTCATGTTCTCGCTCTCTAACTCACGCGAGAACAGCATAACGAGACGTGAGCTTGGACTTCAAAATAAAAGACTGAATATTGCACGCATGAAATATTACAACAATAATTATTATTACACTTAGAAAATACATTACAGTTAAATTATGAACATGTAAAGGCTGCACTTACAGCATTCCATGCAATATAACAAAAACTTTCTGAAATAAATTACATACCCCACCTTTAAAGGTCGCCTATTATGCAAAATCCATTTTTTCATGTCTTTTATACATAAATTTGCGTCCCCTCTGTGTTTAGAGATTCTGAACGTTTCAGGAAAAAGATTTGCTCACTTGCTTTCCTGATCCATTTATGCAAACGATGTTTTGGCTTGTGTAACCATTAGCCAATAACCAACCAAGGTGACCCAGGGATTTTGGAGACATTGAGATATTGTGGTGAAAAGTAGTATTCCAATGCAAGTTGGAAATTCTCTGTGTACAAATGCTATTTCTTCTCTCAAGCTTAAACCGTCCCTGTCAGATTTGTAAACCCCGATCCACCTTGCGTGCAAGCATTTCTTCCCTCTTTTGCCAGCTCATTTAGCCGTATGAGCCATGCAGGTGTAACGGGTCACAACCGTAAGCGACTCGTTATCGACCAGGAAACAGGGAAGCAACTGAGTGTGTTTTCTGGCATTTATTCTGAGAACAAACACAATATGTCCTTTATATCTTCGTTGCACATCCTCAGCAATCCTCACTTCAGTGTGAGGGGAAAGGACATACAGGGAGTAGAAAACGATGTGCAACGGGAAAGTGTTCCCACTAGAAACATTACTCAAAAATATTAAGGAAACAATCTCATAAAGATACAATTCTAACCCTAACCCTAACTAATAATTATTTATACACATTTTTAACTCCGTTACACAGGCTTCAAAGACACATCTGTCTCCATCTAATCCTCTACATCAGAGGTGCCCAGTACGTCGACCGAGGTCGGGCAATACTGGTAGATCGCGATACATTCATAAAAAAAAAATCCAGCTCCGTTAAAATAGACAAAACAGGTTTTGATCCCTCCTCCCTTGGCCTCCCTGCCACTTAATTCAGGAGTTTACTTGATTGACAGAAAAAGCGACCTATCGCTTTCCAGTCTGTTAACCCAGAATGCAAAGCGATACAAAATCAGTCAAGTGCCGGGAAAACTCAAATTAAGTTAAAGAGACAAACAACAAAATGAGTGCGGGACCGAGCAAAAAGCTAAAGACATACCACTTCCACCCAGAATGGGAGGAAGAATATTTGTTTGTGATGTCACATTCAAAGGTTATTTGCCTTAGTTATTTGTAAAGCAAGCGTTGCTCTGCCAAAGAAAGGTAACGTGGAGAGGCATTATCGAGTGTTTACAAGGCATATGACAGCGACTTCCCTCCGAGTAGCGAGTTGAGAAAGGTCATGTATTATTGCTACAAAAACATTATCTCGCAGTCTTAGTGTCGCCAACTCATTTCTAATATACAAAAAGACAAACAAATGCGTCTATGGTCGGTGTATTTGTGATCTTTCCAATCGAGACGAGATCAATGTACACGAGTGTGTCGCTCCAGTCAAGCAGCTTGAGAAAGACAACTCCTTCCTAATGTCTAAAGTTGATGACTTGGAGAACCGGAGCCGACGTTCTAACCTTCGCTTCGTAGGAATTCATACTATCTGTGTAGATTTACTTGAGCTGTGGTCAACGGATATGATTGGTTAGTTGTAGTGATGTGAGTGTGTTGTGTTGTGAAGAACCTGTGTTTGTGCTGGTGTCTAAGGTTATTCTCTAAGGTGTTTAGGTTGTATCCATCTTGATATATACTATTATAACTAAGCTTTGGTTGTGTGGCTGAGTTGTGTGTGTGGTAATGGAAATACGTCACCTACTTACGCTAGCGTGTAAAGGTGTATGTGTGTGTGGATGTGTGGTGACTTGTGATAGTGCTCGCGGCTGTGGGTTCTGTCCAAACTTGTTTAGTCTGTGTTCACCCTAATGGTGACTTCGGGTGTGTGTGTTAGTGGTTGTGATGTTTGTGTTGGTTGTGTGTGGTGGTGTGTGTGGTGTGGGTGTTGGTGGGTGTGTGTGTGTTGTGTGTGATGTGTGTGTTGTGGTGGTTTATGAGTGTTGAGGTTGTTGATAGTGTATCCATACGTCTTTTTTGTGGCGTTTAAAAATTACTTAGGGAGACTAATATAGATATGTTTGTGTAGGTGATATGCACAGAGAACGTGTGTTATATGTAGGTGCGCGTGATATTTACTTTGTAAGTAGTGTAAAGAGTGATCATTAATTATACAATGTAAATTACTAAGACACTATTTCGAGATTTGATTACTTGAGGCATGGTTTGTCACATCTAATCTGTATGGTAGACTTATGTTTATCTTATGTTTTTGAGTCAACCTCAATTATCTTCTAACATGATAATAGTGTTTTGGGTTTGATATGTAAGCGACTTTTTTAGATTTTGTGTTGATTCGTTTCTCATTATTTACGTTAGTTACTACATTCCTATGTGTAATTATGTATTCGCTTTACGGTTTTTCTTTTTATGTTAATATAACGCGTTTCTGTTTGCCTTGATTTGAAGTTCCTCATGTGTGACCTTAGATGTATGTGTGGCTCATGTTGATCGTTGTGTGTGCTGTCTAGGATTAGATAGTGTGTAATGAGTGTGTGCTGTGTAGTGTGTGTAGTGTGGATTGTGTGACTTAAATTGATTTAGTTTTTCGCTAAATCTATATATCGGTCCTGTTAACTAAAGATCTGCGTCTCTTAGGAGTAGTACTTTCTATTCTAGGTTCTCTTTAACTTAGTTGTTCTCTGATATTTGTAAATAATCATTTTTAAGTATATTTCAGGGTATATTATTCTGATGTTCTTAATAAACCCTCAATGGTGAGCTCCAATAATGAGGTGTGAAAGCTTTTCTCTTGTACTTTATTGAATATGTGTGTGATTTTGGGAGTCTTTTCTTTTACTTGTGTGAAGGGTGTAGTCGATATCAGTAAACTTACTGTCTATTATTATGCTTCGTTACGAATATAGAGAAAGGTAATTTCTTCTTGTATTCTACTCAAAGTCTTTACTTGTTCCCTCTTACATTACTGCGTAAACTGCGGTAATTGGCAAGAGTGTCCACGTACTAAAAGTAACTGTTAGTCACTCCGTATGAATACGTCTTTAGGGTTCGTTATGAACATGTTTTTCTTCATAAAGCGTACTTTAGAACAGGTTAATTTTCTTCCTGTTGTTGTAGTATATTACTTTATTTTTTCTAGTGTAAGTAACAAAATATAACTAGACTACTCACTGATCAAAAACCTCCATCCTAATGAATATCAATAAAATACTAAAAAGCGTATGTCGTATTATTTTTGTAACTTACTAGCGCTTCGTAAGGCTTGTAATTTGGTGGGTCAAAAAATATTCTTAAGACAGTCTTCCACACTTGTCGTGTCATATTTGCTAAGTCAGTTGCGTCGTCTATCCCCTTAAGACTCTCACTTTTGCTCAACCAAGAGTAATTATGATTAGCGTGGACAAATGTAGTTAGAGATCTGAGTGACCTTTTCAAAAAAGAGAGATTAGCTGCTCTCTAACTTTAAATAGCAGTTTTGGTTAAAACAACTTTAGTGTTCGTTTACCTAATAATAGTAAAAGGCTGTCCTTTATCCCTATACTTCATTCAGTCATTGTTATATATATACCTACCAAGTATTCTGATGACGTTCCACTTCTTCCACGATTATTACTAATGACGATGGTAGTCATTCGTATAATAAAAAGTACTTTTAGCGTACAGTTTACGTCTCCGATGATTGCCTTCATTCGTAATTCGAGGAGACTAGTGTGTCCTTAGTCTCCTCTGTGTATTTATGTGTGGTGGAGGTGGGTCGTGGTACGACGTTAGATATGTCTAGACATTTGCGTTTTTATTTATACTATCTAAAGATTTCAAGTGTATTAGCCTGTTTATCAATTGATGATCCTGGTTTCATTAATGTCTCTCGACTTCTACAAAATCTCAAATTCATCATTTTGTTGGGTTTAGAGCTTCTATTTTTAGTAAAAAACGCCGCGTTATCTGAAGCGACGTTATAAGGTTTACTTACTAAAAATATCAGGAGAATATTAAATAGTGTCCAGATCCTTTTATTATTCGTTTATTTATCAAGGTGGACGAGTGTTAACAATGTCGTATGTACTACTATATCAGTAGACTACATTGTTCTGACGTTTCATATGTGTGTGTAAATTCATTCTCTGTCTGATATATGTTTGTAATTTGGTGTTTTCTTTTTTATTTCTTTGTTTTTTTGTTGAAATTTCGTCGTCGGGGTCGTCTTGGGACTGTGTTAGCGGTCTCGTATATTGTATCTATGTTTTGAATTTGTATTATTTATTAAAAAAAAGTTTTTTTTTGGTCTCGAGCTCAGACGAATTGCTTCTCCTTATTTGCTTCTAGTATCAGGTCTTTATGTAGGTTTCTTGGTCCGTCCTTGCGTTGTGTTTGTAATAAAATGTTTGTTATATTCGGTGCGTAGCCCCCGTCATATTCACTTATCAATAATTCACCCCGACATTTGCACTTGGTTCTTCTTCTTCACTGGCAGTTACAAGTGACATTTTGTACATTTGTTTGTTGTGTTGACTTTCTCGGTCCCGCCCACCGGGTGGCAATATAATTCAATATTTATTTTGTGTTCTCTCACAGTTGTTGTAGAGTCGTCAGTATCTGGGCAGGCATTTGTCCAGAGACTAAAATCTTCTTCTACTCTTGTTTTTAATTTTTCCTCTCTTCTCTTCCTTGTCGAATCGACCCGTGTAGTTCACCTAGTTGTACGATGGCTAATCTTCGTCGGACTTAGAGACCCTATCAAGCTATTGACTGTGGCGGTAGTGTCTTTTCCTTCTCAATACTCCATATTCAAGTGTACTTCTAATCGGTAGGCGCATGAATACACCCATCTCTTCGAACAACACACGGTAGTTGTGTTGCGTCGTCCCCACTTGCCCATCTCCATTTATTTTCATTGAAGTAGTAGCAATCTTCCAAGGTGTTCCTCGAAGCGCTAAACTGACCTAGACTTCGAGTTGCCGCAGAATAGACCTATTTCGAGCCCCTGACTTAGCCCATATATAAGTATCTATCACTCATAATTAGGCGCAACATCAATGGTCTTCTGAAAAAGAGGGACCGTTTGACTTCTGCTTCCTATCAAGGAATATATATACGGCGACCTTCAAGTCGTCGAAGGCTAGTACTACCGGGCCGCCGACCGTGCCCTCAGATATACGGACCCGTCAGCATACTCGCCACACGGAGAGTATCAAGTACGTCCAAATCCCTTCGTAGTACCGGGTCTCTTCCGACTCTCCTTACTCGGCTTCTGTGCTTCGGCTATTACATGACGAAGTCNACCTGTGCAATAATCATGCTGTCTAATCAGCATCTTGATAAACCACACCTGTGAGGTGGGATGGATTATCTCGGCAAAGGAGAAGTGCTCACTATCACAGATTTTTTCAGATTTGTGAACAATATTTGAGAGAAATGATTATTTTGTGTATATAGAAAATGTTTTAGATCTTTGAGTTCATCTCAGGAAAAATGGGAGCGAAAACAAAGGTGTTGCATTTATATTTTTGTTCAGTATATATATATATATATATATATATATATACTTAACTAACGGAGCTGTAAAAGTATCCGTGCATCTTACGTGCCGTTTCTGGTTTCGTTCTCTTCTATCTAACTCACGCGAGAACAGCATAACGAGACGTGAGCTTGGACTTCAAAATAAAAGGCTAAATATTGCACGCATGAAATATTACAACAAATAATTATTATTACACTTAGAAAATACATATTGCAGTTAAATTGTGAACATGTAAAGGCTACACTTACAGAGATGTCCTGCCACTTAGTCTATCATGCACAATCTTTTGGAGTGCTAGCCAATATCAGCGTGTGTGTTACATGGTGATGTCACTATGTTACAAAAGGAAACAAATGAGTCCAATGGGGGTGTTTCAGGCCGGGGGGGGAGTATGTGGGAGAGAAACTCCCTCTGGAGGGAAAACATGGATTTAAGCCTTTGCAGACCATTTACATGCACAACAACCTATAGAACACACTGCAGGAAAGGGAAAGACCCAAAAGCGTAATAGGGCCCCTTTTTAAAGGCAGTAAATCCTCTTTCACTTGTATGTCCTTGACTTAAGAACACATATAGAACTTCATCAGCTAGAAGTCACGCAGTTAGAGGTCCATTGGAGTTTAATTTACATTTAATTGCCCTAATAGTGTTTCAGGAGTTTTACCTCTAACAGAATATCTTGAGGGAAGTGGCATCATATCATCTCATTTTGGCATTAAAACTGTCACATAAGAACTGGCACTACATGTTCAATCTGATTCAATCCAAGTGTACCTGCCAAATGATAGAATCTACCGGAGAGACTCAATCTGCAGTTGTTATTCCACAGGCCCGGCTGAGGGAGATAGGCAAGCTGGATCAGTGTCTGCAGACTGCAGTGAGGGGGGGAGACCTGCAGGCCATGCAGGCAGTGTGTGTTACCCAGTGGAGCTGCTGTCTGCCCCTCCTGCAGCACAACCTCAAGAAACGCATACAGAGCCCTCTGCTCAGGGTCTCCCATGTTCTGGAAGACATGCAAAGGTTGCTATTTTCTTTCTTTAATTACCTCGTGATATATTTGGTGTGTATGTCAACGTCTGTCTTGATAACTGAAAAATCAAAGCTGAAAATGTGCTAAAGCTGGAAGGCAGAAAGCAAAGCTTATTAGATCCTCCAGAAAAACGCGGGCAAAAATCCTTGATTATGCGGGCTAAAATCCTTGATTATGCGGGCTAAAATCCTTCATTATGCGATTAAACATGCAGGGTTTTTATGTGATTTTATGCGGTGAAATTGCGGGAAGTTGCGAAATATGCGGAAAGTCTTTTTAAATATTGGGCTGTCTTATTTATTCTCTCTCACAAACAACCTGCCACTAACGTTAAACCCCTTTCCTATTCAATTAAACACATTCAATGTTTATTTATTGTAAAAGCAATTAGGCTATTTCAATCACACTCTCTCTCTCTCTCTCTCACACACACACACACACTTCTCCGCCTCATTCTGTTTTCATTTACTCGTTCGTTATCTGACCAGCTTCAATCTTGTAGGCTACTCACTTCGTTTCTTGTAGCCCTCGAAAGGGTTTTGGATGTTGATGCCTCGGTGAACGTGAGTTGTTTGGCTTTCTTGTCCGCAGCAGCAGAAAGCATTTTCGAATGTTTGAATCATAGACTGTATATATGAATTTTGGTTTGAATGAATCAAAGTGGGTCGTCACCGTCGATTTTCTCTAAGACTTATGCTCCAACACACAGTTGCAGTGTGAGTTCCACACGTTCACTCTACGGTGTTGTTTACCTTCTGTGATGCACGAGTTGATGACGTCGCGTCATCATCATCACTACTTCACGTCAAGACGAGTTAACTTTTTTTTTTCTCAACTTTGTGTGGAAAAATGCGGGGATTATGCAGCCTTTTGATAAATATGCGGCCTTTTAAAAATCTGTGCCATTTTGCTGATTATGCGGTAAATTCTGCGTTCGCAGAATCGTGTTTTTCTGGAGGGTCTAGCTTATACAAAAATGGCCATCCTTTTAGTTATGCAATTACATCAATGACCTCCCTTATGGAGAATTAACTACAAACTTGATAAATAAGTTTCAAAATGTATTAAAACATTTATTTCAAATCTCAAGGTAAGAATTTAGTTATGTACTAGGACTGAATAAATAAAAAAAGTAGAATATGAAGGACATACAAAAGTACATATGCAGATCACAATACAACCTTTCATCATTTTTTCAATCTTGATTTAAGTTTTAATATATTGCAATAAATTATATAAATCTAATGTTGAAACCCTTTTATGACCCTGTTTTAATATAGGTCTTTTATAATATAGCTCAGTTTGTTTTAATGCAGTAATGTATAGTTTTGATCATATTAAATTGTTTTTGGAGGTAATGCAGATTTATAGTTTTTTAGGGAAATGCATTTTACATTTGGATCAAGGGAAATGCAACACTAATGATAAATAGTAAGAACCAGTCATATTGATTGTCAGGCTCCTTTACTCCTTTTGTTACAATAATGCAATAAAGAGCCAACATTATGGTATTTGGTATAAGATCAACATTATGTCCTCATTTGATCTCCCAATTTGGAATTTTGGTATCAGACATATTTCCATTGATTTATAATATATTAGTGCACTGCTTGTTATATCTGCAGTATGTTGCTGGAGATGCGCTGTCAGGTCCACTCAGAGCTGGCGGTGATTGAAGAGGAGGACGGGCGCCTTGAGGCTTCTTTGACTCATCTTCAGAAAGCCATGCTGCTGGATAACGGGACACAACAACAACGCCTGTCGTCAGCTGTCCGCCTCCTGCAGCTCAGAGGGACCCTCTACCAGACGCCCTCCCGGGCCGAGGATAAAGCCGCTATGCTTATGCAGCAGGTTTTTAACCCCCCTTGTCAGGCGGTGATAACATTACATAATGAAAAAGCTCTTTGAACTTAACAAGGCAAAAACGTGCTTGGATGAGTTTTTGGTGTTAAACTGATAATGTTACTCATATGCAGTGGGGTTTAATGAGAGATCATTTACTTCTGAAATCCAATCCGCTCATCTCTTCCTCAGGCCAGGGACATGCAGCTCCAAGACAGGACAGACGTTCGTCCCATCCTGGTCGCTGTGGGTCTCCTTTTGGCCCCTGATGATTTCCAGATAGTGCTGGATGCTGACAACACTTCCAAAAGTACAGATTTCTATTCCTTCTATTTCTAGAGTGGTGCTGGAATGATTTTTAAAACCCGGAAGTTAGTCAGCATTTTACCACCACTGTTTCTCTCGTGTGTCGTTTTTTGGTTAGATGCCCTAAAAAAGGTATGAGTCAGTAAATACCCCACTGGTGAATGTCTGAAGCTTCTATGTGTCATTAAAACGATGGTTGCTTACAAGGTAAAAGAAGATTACATAACGTCATCACAGCATAGATTAGCCGCCTTTAGCTTAGCGATAGATGCGACCATGATGTATTTAGTTTGAGCGTTAAGCATCGTAACATTCATTCTAAGAAAGAAATCCCCTTGCATTTTGTTGAGGGAGCTCTGCCAATATCCAGCAACTTCGCACAGCCATTGAAGAGGAGTGGACCAACATTCCACAGGCCACAATCAACAACCTGATCAACTCTATGCGAAGGAGATGGGTGACATGTTAGGGTTAGGGTTTAACCCTAGGGTTTTCGGACCCCCCCAGACCCCCCCAATAAAGCAAAACTGCACGTTTCAGAGTGGCCTTTTATTGTGGCCAGCCGAAGGCACACCTGTGCAATAATCATGCTGTCTAATCAGCATCTTGATAAACCACACCTGTGAGGTGGGATGGATTATCTCGGCAAAGGAGAAGTGCTCACTATCACAGATTTTTTCAGATTTGTGAACAATATTTGAGAGAAATGATTATTTTGTGTATATAGAAAATGTTTTAGATCTTTGAGTTCATCTCAGGAAAAATGGGAGCGAAAACAAAGGTGTTGCATTTTACAAGGTAAAAGAAGATTACATAACGTCATCACAGCATAGATTAGCCGCCTTTAGCTTAGCGATAGATGCGACCATGATGTATTTAGTTTGAGCGTTAAGCATCGTAACATTCATTCTAAGAAAGAAATCCCCTTGCATTTTGTTGAGGGAGCTCTTACAACGCTTACTTTGAGGACAGCCTGCAAAAATCCGCCATCACTGCACCACTCTTTTCTAGGGCATTGCTAGGACTGCTGAATTGAAATAGTCATCCACTACTCCCAAAAAGTATTTCAATAGTCGATTATTGGTGATAGATGAATTAGCAGAGTCTTCAATTATCTGTGTAAGGCCCTTCTTAAATGCTCTGTGATCTGATTAGACAAAACCCTCAGGCGACTTGTCAGTGCTGGAGATACAGTTTGACTTCAGTAACAACGTGACTCTTTTTCTAGAGGGATTGCAGGAGTATTGCCTTCTCCTATTACCCTGAATTCAGTTTATTTAACATGGCATGAAAAAAAGATTCAAATGAATTAATGTTCAACAACAAGACGCTACATCGCCTCTACAACCACCCCAATGGTGTGCCTCAAACATCTTCTAATGCCCTCAGGGTACTGCCAAAAGGTTAGATTACATTTAATCTACAATAAATGTACTCAAGCATTCCCACAAATAACAACACAAATAAAATTAAAATGCATAATTTCAATGACAAGTAATATTTCAGTATCACCATGCCAATCACAACATCATCAGGGTGACAGTCCATGTTTTGTCACTGTTATAAAGTCGGGTTATGACAAATGAAAGAGTGATTTTGGAGACAACCCTGCAACAGTAAAAGCTCCAAAGTATGTGGTGAGCAAAAATGGATTTACAATTTACCTTACAGTCAATGACAAATCACATTTTGACAGTCTATATTTTTCTCAGTTTTTTCATCATGTCTGTTTTTTACATTAACTTGCGAAGGTGGTCCAATCTTTTAACAATCAAAAATGGGCCTTAAGTTGAATCACACATCTATAATAATTACAAATCATTTGGATTTCATAATTCTTAGGTAAGATATGACGAGGCAGTTATGAAGTAACTGCCCAGGGCTTCATTATGGCGAGCACTGGTGTTTTTTTGCTACTTATGCTTGGAAATTTGGTCGAGTGAAAAATGGCTTTAGGCTAGTAATGTTAAGATAACATAAGATTTTGACAAGACATGTACAGTACCTTTTCTCCACCTGCTAAACCAGCTGCTCGGTTCCACTTAGCTCTCTTTCCATCTCTCCTTCTCTGCCGTCTTTGCACTTGTTTTTTTCAAATTTTCTTTGATGATTATGGTTAACGATAATGTTTTTTAAAAATGCGTACAGATCAGTAGATGCATAATTGACTAATGAATAATTTGCACCTGAATGCTCCAAAAAGGCAGTGCTCAGGTGATTGTGTAATGGGCTGCTCTCAGTAAAGCAGGTGCTGATTACATGCAGATTGATTTATTGATTCTTTGTGTGGCTATAGAGACAGACCATTCATTGAGAGAAATAACATTTAAAGACTTATTTCTAACATGGTCTTACAGTATACTGTATACATAATCCTTAATACAAAGAGCAACACAAAAAAAGGTAACTATTATAAATATAAAAAAAACATTGATTAACATTTTATTTTATTTTCATTTCAAACCTTTATTTATGCAGGTGAATCCCATTGAGATCATTGATCTCTTTTTCAAGGGAGACCTGCTGCAAATATTCCAAGTGTCCTAGAAGCATTTCGTAATGTAAAAAAGCATTAAAATAGACGCATTACAAGCAGTAACATCGTTAATAATCTATAAAACATTTTGTATTATAAAACAAATCTACAGTAATAAGATAAAAAAGAAACCACACGCCCAAGACCTGCCTGATTGTGAATGCAAATTTAATAAAAAAACCCTGAAGTGCACTCTCGTATATAAATGTGTTCCCTGGCCTTCAAGTCTGGCCAGAAGGTCTTAAAACCTTGTGTTGGATGTCACTATGACAATCTATCAGTCAAATTCTTTTTTTACAGCCCAATATCACAAATTGTGCATTTGTCTCAGGGGGCTTTACAGTGTGTACAGCATATGACAGCAACTGTCACTACACCCTTGTAGCATACAAGAAAGAACTCCCAAAGAAATGATATAATTAATGAGAGAAGAATTGAAGAAACCTTGGGTAGAGCAACAGAGGAGGGATATCCCGTGATGGACAGACGAGCAATACATGTCAAATGTATAGATTAAAATAGATCATCCAATACCAGTCAAAGGATTTAAATGATGATATGAATTCAAGATTCAAAGACTCAAAAGCTTTATTGTCATATGCACAGTCGCTACAGTTTAGATATGGCAATTCAAATCTTATGTCCCAGGCTCCTCCAACAATGCAACAGAAATACAAAAACAATAAATGTTTTCCAATTTGCCAAATAAAGGGAGAGGGAGAGCTTTGAATCCTTGTTCATGTTATGTATAATAGCTATAAAGAATGTTTATACAATTAAAATTGATCCATATGGACAAAAATCTTCCAGGTGCTCTCAAAAAATAATAAGGTGGATGAGACGAGGTAAGAGATAAAAGGTGAAGGTCACCCGACAGTCTTAGCCCATAGCTGCATACCTAGGGGCGGATTCAAGGTAAGCCTGAGCCAGCCCTAACTATAAGCTGTATGTGTTCCAGTGTAGCTCACAGCAAAGCCCCATCGATTGTGTGTAGTTCATCATGTGGCAGAGTCTGAACTCAGAGTGTCTCTGATCTCAGACGGTATCAAATGAACATCCTGCAGTCTAATGAACCAGGAAAGAGCTGGCCTCAGCCTTTTGACAGCTATGCAGGGGCTTCTACTGCAGGCATTGGTTAAAGCTTTGGTAGAGGCACCTTTTTGTTTTTCTTCTATAAACCTCAAGCGTCCCCTAGTGCCGGTCCGCGGAGGTGTTACTGCCGGGCCGCAAAATAGCTGTGAGTTTATCATAATATTTGCAGAATTATAAATATATAAAAATATTTTATCATAATGTTTTTTTCAATAAATGTTCGCACCTATACCAGTTATGTTATGTATACTAGCCATGAAATAGATCAAATGTATATCTTTACTAACAGTATACAGGGTTTCCCACACATAGACTTTACTTGGGCGGGCCGCCCATGTATTTTAACGGCCGCCAAAGTATATTTCACGACCCATTTTTTTTTTGTCTGCGAGCACGACGCCATCTGCGATCAATTAACTAGTGGACAATGGTCCCTCGCTCTACGCCCCCTTTACCTGTTTGCTCTGATATTGCTTGAAGGGTCTGCTAACAAGCGACCAGCAGAAAGGTTAATGTTGTTGCACGTCACAAAGCCAGCCCCCCCCCCGCTAACACCACAAGTATATTTCAGATCTGTGGGAAACACTGGTATAAATATAGATCCACTTGTGTATTCAATGATCATCTAGTTCCCTCGGGCTGCGTTGGATCTGGAGCAGTGGCTCAGCTCTGTGCTAAGGCTCAGCATCACTCAACATCTGTGAGGAAGGTGGACAGATACCTGGCCAGACAAGGAGATGACACAAACAACACAGAGAGGTGAGTGTATTTTAACATGTGTTCATTGTGAATATAACTGTACAAACACAACACATAGCTTTGACTTATCATATTGAGCTATCAGGCTTCCTAAGAATCCAGTTTGAAAATAGCCAATAGAATCACCCTTTAAATATTAAGAAGCCCCCAGACGCTGTCTCCTGCAGTGACGCGCTTTTCCCCCCGGTATCTGGGGGCCCGGGCTTAAGAGGTTAAAGCCTTGTTGGATATATCGCTCCTCGCTGTTACTGAACATTATATACTAATGGATGTTTGA
Organism: Notothenia coriiceps; assembly: GCF_000735185.1. Taxonomy (NCBI): domain Eukaryota; kingdom Metazoa; phylum Chordata; class Actinopteri; order Perciformes; family Nototheniidae; genus Notothenia; species Notothenia coriiceps. The sequence continues at coordinate 194,617 of NW_011353014.1, forward strand.
TCTATTGCTGTTTAAGTTGTTGTGACATTTTTACAACCTTTTATTTCATCTCCTTATTCATAGCGCATATTTGAATTCTCCCTGTCTATGAGTATCAGGACATCAGAAATTGCAGGCTTTATGGTCAGGAAGGAGCAGAGACTTGATTCCCCAAAGGACACGATTATTTTTTCATGGCCCTTCAAACAAACAATCATTATTTGCAGTGTGTCTCCGTGCTTTTGCCCTGATATCCACCTTTATAAAAGAGGACAAATGATGCTCATCTTCAGGTTCATATTAGTATTAGTTATTATATTAGAAATTCCCTGTGGAGGGAACACAGGTATTTTAGCCTTTGAGACCATTTACATGCACACAAACCTATAGAACACACTACAGGAGAGGGAAAACTCAAATGGGAATATTAGGGCCTCTTTAATAGAAATGGTCTCTAAGTGTTCTTTATTTATGCTCTAGGGTAAAGTTGTGGGCTACACTGGTGAAGACGGCCAGGAAACAGGACGTTTGGGATGTGTGCCGAGCTGCTTGTCGATTCTGTTTGCTTTACGACGATGGGAGATGGAAGATTTCCAAGACTCACAGTAAGATTATCAATGATCCTAAGACTGAGGGTAGAACGACCGAGTTATTCCTCTAATATTAGAATCCTTGACAGACAGTCATGTTTGCATTAGCACAAAAAAGGAGATAATTGCTTTCAATGTGGGATTTAACTTCACAGATTTTGTCAATTTAATCCAGAATGTAGATGCTCCGAGGAAGAAAGCTGTGCAGAATGTCTTCAAGGTTGTAATAGAAGCCAAACATGCGTGAGGGACTTGCTGCGCCTGTTGGCTGATATCCACTTCATCAGTGCCGAGGTGTGTATCTTCTAATACACTCATACACAGCGCATTTTCAACTGTATTATGTTTTCAGATGGCTCTTCTAGAAATATCTTACTGCTGGAAATTCTTTAAATTAGCACTCTCCGACTCATGGATTACTGATTATAATTCAATGGTCAAATGTCAAGGTCACTGTGACCTCACAAAACACTTGTTCGGCCATAACTAGGGATGCTCAGGAGATGATCAGGAGAGCCGATCACACAACGTAAAATACATGACACTTTTCTCTGTGCGCGGCAAAACAAGCTCGCCAAAATGTCTTCACCAGTCTGGCAGTATTTTAAGGTGTCCGAAAAAGACAATAAAATAGCGGTATGCAACGTGTGCGAAGCAGAAATCCCTCTTGGTGGAACGCAACAACGACAATTTAATACCACAAATCTTATTAGACATTTGAGAGTTTGTCACGTCAAAGTATACGGCGAGTATGAAAGGCAAGCCAGCGCCAAGTCAGTAAAAACTCTGTCATCCACTCAGTTGACAGTTAGTGACACATTTAAACGGCAGGGACAGCAAGAAGTCAAAAGAAATAACAGTAAAGGTAATGGGATAGTAAATTAATATATAATGCTATACATCAGAGTTTCTGCTAGAAAGCTCTCCCGGATCACCTGTAGCTCCGACCGCGGTGACACACACTTCAGGTTAGACCTAACACACTTAGCTATTTTTTAGGGCTGTCAAGTTAACGCGTTAATAACAAAAAAAATTAACGCCACTAATTATTTTAACGTGATTAACGCATGTGCAATTTTTGTCCTCGGCCGCCCCGTAGTTTCAGAGCGCATCGAGTTTAAAATACCATCTATACAATCCAAGCACACTGCTGATGCCGACAGCCCCGCTCCTGCCGCCCGCTTGCAGCAGAAAACACTTGAAAGTGTGCGGGGGAGACGCCTGCACACTTCTACGAGCAGCAAACCTTCAACAAAGATTGCAAAATGGGAGGCGACAGCTTGCAGGCGTGATATAATTGATATAATTCGGGTCGCATCCAACGACGAAAATACACAACTTTTATGAAGTCCAAAAAGCGAAAGTAGAGGAAGATTTAAGAAAGACTCACCGGAGACTATTGGACTTCACTCAGTAATGACAGTTACCTCGGGGTCACAGCGCATTATTTTGACCCACAGTGGGAACTTCAGTCTCATGCTTTGACAGTTAACACACACACACACAAACACACACACACACACAC
>NW_011353014.1:200782-217655 GCF_000735185.1 Notothenia coriiceps
AGAGAGAATAAATAAGACAGCCCAATATTTTTAAAAATTGTTATTCTTTTTCCCCGCATATTTAGCATATTTCGCAGCTTTCCGCATTTTTCGCAATTTCACAGAAAAACCCTGCATGTTTAATCGCATAATCAAGGAATTTAGCCCGCATAATCAAGGATTTTAGCCCGCATGATCAAGGAATTTAGCCCGCATGATCAAGGAATTTAGCCCGCATAATCAAGGATTTTTGCCCGCGTTTTTCTGGAGAGTCTAGCTTACAGCTTAGGGCAGCGGTTCCCAACCTTTTTCAACTCAGGGCCCACTTAAGTAAAACATTTTTTTTCGTGGCCCACATTCAACCATAAACAATACGGAGGCTAAATAAAGTACTTTTTATGTTAATTAGAAAAGGAGCTGGCCATCCCGGGCCGCCATTTGCCCATCCCTGCTTTAGAGGATGCAAATGGCCTAGAATCCTAGATAATGGGAAGGCTGTGTCTTGCAAATATTTAAATAAAGAGGATGTTTCCTTTTTGTCATAGTACCTAATTTACTAAATGCTTTTCAAAATGTTCTCTTCTACCTGCATTTTACTTCTAGCTTCTTTAGATGAAGGTGTTTTTATAATGAGGTGCTAGTCTTTAAAATCCTCAGATAATAGAAATATTGTATTTTGGGTCCGAGGTGTTCTTTTGAAAATGTTGTATGAGAAACATAGACTGCTTGCAGAAGTAAACATGCATTATGGGATCTTTAACAAGCCTTTTGAGGCAGATGTTGATTGGTTAGAGTCAAACACTGTTGTGCTTGTCCTATGAGCATGTCTTATTGTGTAGTCCCACTTCCCATCAAGCCTGCAGCTCCAAGTCTTTATTAAGTCCATCGGTGTGTTAACTTGACAGCACTTTGAAGAAAATGGAGACAACTATCTTCGGTAACTACATGACCTTGTCGAAACTGACTAACACAACAGCTTCTGCTCACTCTTTTCCTGCCTCTTTGTTCCATGATATATGGAATTCACTTTTGAGAACTTGAGAATAAATTATTAATAAATAATATAACTACGTCTCATTCCAGTGACGAAGACAGGTTCTTCTTCCTGTCTTACCTGTCCGCCATCAAAATAAAATACTCGCCAGCCTTCTTGCTTTGATCTCTTACAGCTGAGCTGTAATGGCTCCAGAGAACCTGTCATTAACACAGCAGTGTTTCCCCTAGGTTTACTGCTTTGGGGGGTGCTGCCTGAGCGCGGGGGGGATTATTGTTATTGATTAATGCATCAGTGTTTCTTAGGGTCAAAAACACTAAACTCACAACTTAAAATGAAAGTGTTTAGTTTATTTAAGAGCACATGTTCAATGTGAAAAGTGACAGTAGATATAGATTAGTTGCAATTTGGTGCTATGTGTTTTTTTAAACACCTTGAATTTCAGGGGGGGCGCGGGGCTCCGTTGACGGGGCGCAGCACCCCTCCAAGACAATGGTAGGGGAAACACTGCACAGCGTGAGGTCTTCTCTTCTCCTTTATTATAGAGTTATCAAAACAGGAAGTCGCCTTTTTAAATATCGTCTTTTGAAGTTTAGAAGTGACTTTGTTCTGTCTTGCTCAGGCCAGTGTCCAGAAGCTGCTAGCAGAGGGGGGGCAGCTGAACAGCCCTGTGGTTCCCGCAGTGGACAGTGAGACGAGTCTGTCTGAAGAGGATCCACACTGTGTTGTTTACAGGTGAAAACACAATATGAACGGACATAAAACTAAAATATGTTTTCTGTATCGGATGTCATTTGTCTACACTCTGTATGTTGCTGCCTTGTAATGCATTTAAAACTATTCTTTTACATTTTCAAACATTTTGCATGCAATTTAAGTCCAGATGTACGATATGAACAGCTTAACATTGTATATAATCACATCAAACAACTACAATAATGTTGTATTTGTAATTATTAATAGCTATAACAGCAATTCTAGCAGCAATGGTACCTCGGAAACAGTCTGACGGAACACACAAGCATTTTATCAGTGACCAAATTTCCTTTTTTTTTGTTTTCAGTTTTCCATCTCTTGTTATATTAAGATATGCTTATACAATAAGTAGTAAGACTAATTCAATAAAAATGATACTGTATGTATCTTGAGTCCTAAAAAAATGGACACATTTCCAGTTTCCTTTATCGCAATATCTATTGACAATTATTGGAAAAATCCAATCAGTTAAAGTAATCTTTAACTTTGTTTATTTTATGTTTTGGAGAAAGAGAGCTCACTCCCCGGAGCAGAGATATTATTTCCCATTGCAGGAGAGCAGCTCAGGAAAACGTCCATTTGTTACAGCTGCTAACTGAGGGATTGCAGACTGTGCCTGGCAAAAAAGTCTCAGCATCAGGGAGTGAGCTCCTGAGACTCAAAAGCAGGAAGCAAGGGATGCTTCTCTATACAACCAAAATGAACAAGACCGTGAGCCATTTCTTTGAGCTTGTTTGAAGAAAAAAAGTCCTGTTGTGTTAATAGAAGGAAGCCAAATTAAAAGCTCATTAGTTGCTAAATAAATGGAGTAATATTGAGCAACCATTAATTACCACCTATTTGTGTGGCTATTAAAACTGAGTGTACAATAACTTGTACATCAGTGACATTTGCTCATTTGCTTCTTATATGTAAGTTGACAGATCGCATTATTTGTAAAAGAAGATGAAAGGACAGTAAGGGAAAGGACACAATCAACCAAATGCTATAAAATAGGTTTTGTTTCCTTATCTTTTGAACCACTGCAAACCAGATCTATAACATTCTTATGCCAAGTACTTGGTTTGGGCATTGCTTCAAACGTCATCAATGATGCAATCAATTTTGGACCCACATAATATAGGCGCACACTACAAAGCTCCGGGATCCCACTCAGTCTAAACGGCCTCTTCTCTTTATTGAGTTGACAAGACCTGACACATTACATTTGGCAGTGGAACTACACTGCTTCTCTTTGCCTGAAGTTCACCTCCAGCACTTTGTAACATAATGTGGGCTGTGAGCTATCACTGTGCATCCTGCTGCTAAAACAAATTGGTGTTGAATGCCTCATTAGACAACAAATATTTGACACTGTTAAGGTAGCAATGCACTCTGCCTTTTGCATCATACAGACAAAACCTCTCAGCAACTATTCATGTAAAAGTTTAAAAGGAACGTTTTAAAACGTCCTTTGACTTCTTCACCTTTAGTTGTATTGGTCACTAGAGACAACACTATGTGGCCACTGTCTCTCTCAAACTCAAACTTCTTCTCCCTCTCTACTCCCCCCCTCTCCCACAGAGACTGGATCCAGGCTCTTTCTGCCTACGCCACCTCCAGCTTCTTGCGGGCAGCGGAGCTCGGGGCAGAGATGAGGGAGCCGTGGGTGGTAGCGAACGCAGCCGTTTACCTGTGGAACTACAGCAGCCACTTGTTGGCAGCTGGGGAATACCGTCGCCTGCTTCCCACCTTCCATACCTTGGTGGCCATTCTCCAGAAGACAGAGTTCACCAGGTAGGCTGCGTAGGCTACCGCATTCCAAATTGTAATAAGAAAAAGAAGAATGAAAGTAAAAAGGAAGCTCAGGCACTACATGTAGCTATAATATCCTGAACTTTATTGATACATCATAATCCTGCAAGTAATCCTTGTTTTTTCTTAACTGTAAGGGAATACAGTTACTTACTTTTGGTATTCTGATTATGTAATCCCATTACATGTAATCTGTTACTCCCCAAGCCAGATAGAGATTTACCAAATAGTTCAAAGCTGTGAATCTTAATTCATAACGTTGACATTTGAATTTCTAAATCAACATTTTTAATGCTTCAGCCTTTTTTTAGTTGCATTTCTAACAACTGTATGCAGCATCTTTGTCTTTATTATGGTCCCATCAGCACCAGCATGAGCATTAGCCATTCATCCTGCGGTCCACACAAACAGTGGAACACATGCAAACATTTATTGTACATACACACAGACACAGTTTAATCATAATTTCTGAATTGAAGACATTGTTTTAACAACATTTTGAACCAATGTTAAGTATTTTTTTTAAACAGTGCAAAGGCAATGAATTCCAACTGACCATGGTTTTCTACACTACTATTTTCTGATACATTTTTGTTTGGATAACTACGTTTCACTTAGTTACGCATCATTCCGGTAGTCTACCATGGCTGTAAATCAGTGAAAAACATATAATCAACGCAGTTCATTGTGGATGTGTTTCAGAGGATTTATGTGAGCAACCCTTAATAAAATAGGGGGGAGTAGGTTTGATATCCCAACAAGCCCTTATGTCCTGTATCCATGCCATTAAGTACATGTATATAATCAAATAGGCCATTTATTATTATGAATCACTGTATTTAAATTGAATTAGATGTTGTTCCTAAAGAAAGTGTAGTGTGATGGTTTCACATAATATGATAACAGACTAGATCACTCAGTTGTTTTTCTTAAACAGTTCTGTAACAGAATATCCCAGATGACACATTGCTGCTTTTAGACTGATGATATTTTTGAAATTAAGTTTAGAAAAGTTTTCATCAGCCCATTAATCATTTACTCAGCCCTCAGAGGACTTCCAGGCAAACATAGTTCTGATTCAGGATTTCAGCTGATACAGCATTATGCACACTTGTCCTTAGAAAATCCTTTTAGGCACGGTCAAAGTCAACTTTAAATGTATTTGCCAGGGCACTGAGCTTACTCAGACATTTAAGCTCTGCTCTTATTTCTAGCTATAAAAAGAAGCAGCGAATGCTCAGGAAAGCACACCAAACTATCCTTGAGCATAGAACTAATGATGTGAATGTTTGGACTCTGTGATATTCTCGTGTAGTGATGTTGCCAAGGAAATATACATTTTGCCGTCCAAATCTGTGGTGAGGGTTTTCACTTTCAGGAAGTGCTTAAAAATAAAAACAAAGATGTCTAATGTTTGTTTTCCTTCAAGGACAACTTTCAGTCCCTGTTTTCTTTCAGATAATGTCAGTTTGGAGTATTCTTTGTTTTGTATATCTCAGGAATGGTGCTCTATTTGTGCTGCTGTGTGATGCCGTAGCCCGGGGACTGATTCAGCCTCTGTGCGGACCTGACAGCATCGAGCCAGCCCCGCCGGCAGACAGGAGCAAAAACAGACCTGAGAAAGGGATGGAGAAGGCTGCCAGCGGCCAGGGGGTCTTCTTAGACCCTGTTGCCCTTCAGGATGTTCGCAAGGCATTAGAGGTATGTCAGTTTGTGTGGAAGTGGTATGTGGGCAATGAACTCCTGTGTGGCTATACAAATCCTTTATTCATCCCACAGCAGACACATTTATATTGTTGTAGCTAAGGACAGAGCACATCAAAACAAGATGAAGCCGTAGTCCAACTGTAAGAGCCATTTAGGCTTATTATAACTGATGGTAAATGTTTATGTTTGCAAGAAAGTTGTATACTATTTGAATTCAATTTATATGATTTTATTGATCACGAGTTACAATAATACTGTTTTTGTATAGTTTTATATTTTATCCAAGTTTTTTGGATTGCACAAGGGTTTAGTATTATTTTTTACGACCTAGTTTCATGTCAGAAAGCAGATGAGTGCCAGGTCGAGAGGGTTTAGAATGTCAGACAGTCTAGAGTACTTTTTATTTATTCATTATATCAAGTAGGGCTGCACGATATAAAAAAAAATGACATTGCGATATTTTTTTTCCCCTGCGATATATATTGCGTTTTTTTTAACTATATTTAACCGGATGGATCTTAACTGGTTGACTCATCATACCTTAAGTCATGATCTAACATGTCATGATAATGCATGTTGCATACCCTCAAATAACGAGATTCATCTGTGAATGAAGAAGAGAAGAACCTTTTTGTATCCAAAATAGTTCCAGATGGCAGATGTTGCTTTTCTTTTTGGAAGTAAATCTTCATTCTCGCCGGTATTGTCCTCCTGTACCTCGGTCATTTTTTACTGGTGTTTTGATGGTCTGCAAACTAGCGGGGCGGGGCCTGCTGTGATCTGATCAAGAATGATTGGTGATTGGTGGCTTGCTGTTCATGCAGCGCCTGCATGTCACTCACTCAAGTACCCCTGGCATGAGAGCCGCGCAAGTTTTCCTTTTGTAGCAAGCAGCAAAATAATTGTAACATGACGTGTTTGAGTTAATGTACCTACTTAATATCGCACGTCCTAAAAAAGAAAATTGAAAAAAATGAAGGAAAAAAAAAAGATTATTATAAAGAATTAATAAAATCGCGCGTCCCTGCGATGTGAATATCGCGCATGCGCATATCGCGGTTATCGCCATGACACGATATATATCGTTCAGCCCTAATATCCAGTTAAAGTTTCTCTAATTTAGTGGTGGACCGCTAAATGGAATTTACATGTATAAAACCCTCAAGATGTACCTGTGACTGAATGGTCTTCATTAAAGGTATCTTGACACTTTAAAAAACGTGAGTCATAGCTTGAAATCGCCTTGTCTACTAAGTGGCCTTGGAACTATGTATCTTTGATAATTGGCCACTACACTAACATTAAAAAAACTCCAAGACCTTTTCTTCCAATCTACAATGAAAAACACAACCCAGACACTAATCATCTTCTCATCCCAGCGTTTCAGCTGCTGCCACCCGGCTGCAGAGTGAAAGTCCCCATTCCCAGGAAAAACAATTACAAGAAATCCTTTTTTCCATCAGCTGTGACCATTCTCAATAAGACCCTGTTTGAATAAGCCTCCCCTCAATCTCCCTCTACACACACACACACACATGCATACACTCACACACACCTCATCTCAACCCTAAGCCCCCTTTCCAAGCATCAAGAAAGCTTCTTAGACATTCTGCAACCAAACCATGACCGCAACATCACTCATTTTATGTATAATATTTATGTATTGTTAATACTGCTGAGTATCGTGCTCTGTTTGGGATACTTCAATTGAGATTGCTAAGGGTGGGACATCTATAAGCGGTTCAGATCAGACTGGGCTCTAGTTTTGGACAAAGGCTAAAAAAAAATACATTTTTGAACATTAAAGTGACATGTCACAGTGGAGGCAGGAAATACAAACATGCACCTGAAAAGGAACATAATATGTCCTCTTTATCAAACAAATAAATAAAAAGCAAGAGCACACATCCAAGGTAGAAAAAAAACATAAACATAAGAAGCATCATTAAAAAATCAAGTTAACATATAAATATAGAGATATATCAGAGAATAAAAGTATATACTGTATATTGCACAGTGTAATTTTACAACAAGAACAAATAATGTATATATGTAATAGGTATCATTTAGCGCTTTTACAAATAAGGATTGCATACAATTATGTCATTCCTAATATTTGTTTTAAATCAAACCAAATTTGGATAAGATAAGATAAAACTAGGCGTCATAGCGGCAACAGCAATAGGAGTGAGACACAGGATAAGTAGCTGTATTTACTATTACATATATAGAGATATGGGCGAGCATAATTATGAACCTGAATGAATATATAAACATGTCAATACAAACTTCCTTTGTCACATTCATTTGCATAAAAGCTGCACACATCAATAACCATAAGCATCAAAATGTCCTCTCTTTCCATATGTTTATTTCCCACATCAAAATTTATTTGCAAAGCAGTTCATTACGTTACATGACAATTTGCATAAATATGAAAAGAAAAGTCTTAAAACGCAGATAACTAGTTTCAGATATCTGGTAAGACTCCAGTGGTCACTAATTATGTCCAAAACTTCTGTAAAAGATAGGAAATAATCAATTCTGGAGATCAACTGATGAGGTTCAGAGCGTTGTAGAATATCCAATTTTAATGTAATTGAAAACTGGGAAACACGTTGTTCTGGAAGCTGCATGCAAATCACAAAGAAAAGTAAATGTGTTGAGATGGAAGTTTGTAGATTGCCTCTATTTGTTGAAGCACACATGACTGACCCTCGGCCAAATCCCTCTGGTACTGATTGTGGTGACTTACAGTAAGCTGCTTTTTTTTCCCTTTCTGATCTTTCTACTTTGAAAACAATGTATGAATTTCCAGCATTCAAGGCATACGAATCAATCATAATCTCTGAAAGGAGTGTTTCCATAATCTCTGAATGGAGTTTGCTGAATTTTCTGCGAGACATGTTCAGAAATTCTAATTGTAATCTTCTCTACAGATACACTTTAAAGGTTTCAAACTCTTACATTTTCTTTTATTCAAACTAAAGTTTAAACCACCTTACAACCTTGCAAACAAAAATGTATCATACAGACACTGACCTATTTTTATAAAATAATTGGGAAGCTTTGGACATTATTTTGGAGATTTTTAATTTAACGTCATCTGACCTCGATTAAAATGTGCCAAAAAGTGACCTTCTCATACATCCATTCCAAGGGATGTTCTGTAATGCAGCACTTTGATGTATTGTTATGCAAAAAACGTCATTGGGTTCGCCAAAACAGGACAATAATGAAAAGTCAATTTTATAGGGTTCTTACACAAACATTGCATACAGTGACACATTTTAATCAGTTTTTAAAGCAACTTAATGTAAGAATTGCTGGCTTTCTTAGCTTCAGTTTTAAGCATAGCATTGGTGCCGCTCCCCTGTCGCCAGGATTCACCCCAGGACTGGAAACCTTCCCATTGCAGCGTTGCCCAGCTTATAGAAGTTTAAAGGTCCCATCTCTTGACCATTTCTACTGATCATAATTCCATTGTTGAGGTCTACTAGAATAGATTTACATTGTTCAATGTTCCAAAATCACATTGGTTTCTCATACAGCATCTCTGTATAGTATGTGTATTCACTCTCTGTCCTACACCCCTTGTTGGAGCTCCTGCCCACCCCCTCCCTATGAGCCCACTGTGCTCTGATTGGTCAGCTTGCCCACTCTGTTCTGATTAGTCATCCACCGTGACAGCTGAACATCAGTGTTTAAGTTTTACAATGGCGTTAGCAACCAGAAAATGACACCAGTAATGACAAACTGCTGCATGGGGTCTGGGTGCCGTGTTGGCGGGACGTTGCGGGGCTCGCTGCTCCACCCTTTGAGGCTCGAGGAGCGGACAGTGAGCTGGATTACTGGTGTTGTTTCCTGGTTGCTGCAGGGGATCGGAGCTCCGCCGCTGTGAAAAGGTGTGTGTGTGTGTGTGTGTGTGTGTGTGTGTGTGTGTGTGTGTGTGTGTGTGTGTGTGTGTGTGTGTGTGTGTGTGTGTGTGTGTGTGTGTGTGTGTGTGTGTGGACTTGACGTGACATCAACCTGCCCCAGAAGAAAAAAAAATGGGAAAAGAAAATTCTCCAACGGGGTGTTCCGGGGCAGCATAGACAGGTCTTTTCTGTGTTAGAGTTTTACTCGCTACAGGGTGTACTTTGAGGGTTTGTGACTCTGCAGACCGTTTACATGCAAAAAAAGCTACATAACACACAAGGGGACGGTAATAACCGGAAAAGCATGTCATTGGACCTTTTTAAAGAGAACTGGATACAGCATTGGAGACAGAGCCCCGTTCAATTGTTGTATAGCCTTATGCTGCGTTCACACCGGACGCGATGCGAATATTTGCTTCGCTCTAATCGCTCGAGTTTCACCGCGGCTGCCAGCTGTGGTTACTAGCATTACTCAAACAAGACGCGCTGGCTCGGGAGCTACAACTACAACAAAATGAACATATTTTACCGTGATTAAATTGTAATACACGTTTCTAAATTATCCCGAAGTAACAACATACTGATACCGGTTAGTAAAAACCATGAATTAATGCTTGACAAGTCTGCAGACAGACGGCAGGCAAAAAACCTTTTAAAATGCTTGTTTTCTGAATGGAGATTGGGTTTGTACTTGTTTAAGCTAACAGCTAACGGCTGATGTTTTCTGGTTGAACGTCAGTGACGGCAGGCTGAGATCCTCACCGCTGAGTGGCTTCCGCGAGAGCGCGTCACATGAATTTGACGCTGAGTTGAAAAAATTTGACTCTCGCGTTTGATGCGGCACTGTTCAATCGCGTGATTCGCGCCGCGTCCACCGCTTCATGCTCGCCGTCGGAGCGAATTTGCGTCTGTCCGCGATTCTGCATTGACTTTACATGTAATCGCGCCTCCCCCAAACATCGCATCGCGTCCGGTGTGAACGCAGCATTATGCACTTTTTGTGGGATATTGAACCACATGCAATTAAATTGAGAACAGTGGTACCATTCACACTTTTGTTAATTCAGTATCGAAACATTTTTTTAAGGTGTTCATTAGGGTCTGAGACCAGAGGTCGGCGAAGACCCTATTGTAATCGCTCGCAAAGCGAGCGACAACCCTGCCAAACACACACAAAACAGGGACAACGACCGGCAAAAGCACAGAAAAAGCCTCCGAAATCATGACGGCAGATAGCCCGCGCGCACGTCACTACAACTTGCATGATTTATATCCATTGGATACATTTAATTTAATTGGTTAGACAACCATGCGAAACACACACAAAACAGGAAAAACGACGGGCAAAAGCACAGAAAAAGGGTCCTCACAACCACTACATAATTGATATCGATAGGAATATTAGGGTCTGAGACCAGAGGTCGGCGAAGATCCTATTGTAATCTAATCCTAACTCATGACAGTATGTAGCCCGCGTGAGACATGGGCACATCATATGCCGTTGCCACGGAAACGCCGTATCCCTCGCCATTAAACACAACATGGTCGCAACTCAAAGGAAAATCGTCCAAACGGCACCAGACTTCAGATGATGGTTAATGGCCCGGACCTCAACATGTCTATGTGCCACTTGTGAGTTTTCCTTACAAGCTGTTGCCATGACAACGCATCCCTCGATCTTAAACAAGACATTGCTATAACTCCTATGAAAATGGTCAAAACATGTGTGCTAACAGTCCAGCCCTTATTAAGACATCATACGTTGAATTTTTGAGATTTTGTCAAATGCCGTTGCCATGGCAACACAATGCTCGCCATGAAACACAGTTTTCTCATAACTCCAGTGAACATGCTCCAAACGGCCCAAAACTTCACATCTTTGATAACGATGTAGACCTCAAGTCATCTAAGCCTATTATGGGGTGTCATCAAATGTCGTTGCTATGGCGACAGATCACTCTCCATCAAACACGATTATGTTACTGCTTTACCTCCTATGTACATTGTCCGATCGGCTTGAAACTTCCCACATTTGCTCATGGCCGAGTCCGGAAAACATCTGCTCCTAGCTTTAATTTCATATCTGATCATTTTAAGTTGCTTCAAAAGCTACATGGCTTTCCATTAAGCTTTATACCTCCTTTACATGATATCATTATAGAGCATCACTGGTGAGAAGTTGGAGCACTTATATTGTTATCCTGTTCACCCTTTGACATACATTACTCATCCAACCATGCCTGCACACACATACAGTACACACACACTCACATGAAGCTTTAATGACTGCTTGTCTTTGTGCCACTGAAGTTTAATGTGTCTGTTCTCTGAATGTGCTGCAGCTTTTTTCTTTTATATTCAAATGATCCACCATGAATATCAGCTCTAACTCTAGATGAAAGGCACTTTATCAGTGAATTATTAACTACATTTCATTGTGTCTGTTTCCTTTTTGAAGGAAAGATAAAAAATTATCCTTGCCAATATATTTTTTATAAATAGTCGACAGTACATCCGGGTCAGATAAAGTGTCTAACTTGAACAAAGTCTTACTGAATTTTCAGGCTTTTATTTCAGTCAGTCTGTCGAGTCTGCAGCTGACAGGCTGGGAGAGGGCCTTGGGCTAGAGAAGGTCCAGACTCTGCAAAGTTGTATAATACATATCTTGTTCTATGGTATATGATACAAACATGAACATCTTAACATCATTTAGGATTATATGTAATCCTGACAATGTTAATGTCATGTTCTTTTCACTGAGCTTTTTTAACTCTAGTAGTGTTGTAGGAATGAGTCCTTAAACCTGGAGATAACTGGAACGTGTTCGAGTTAGATGCCTGAAATTAGCTCTGTGGCTAACACAAGCTTAAAAGATTTTCAAGCTTTTTTCTAAGACATCAAATAAGTCAGAAATTACCCCACTTGTTAGTGTCCAAAGATTCTGTGTCATAAAAAGCTAGGTTTCTAACAAGTGACTAAATAAACTACTTAACATCATCACACCGGCACAAGTTCGACTTTAGCTTAACCGTGACGATGTGCAGCTATTCAACCGTGATGAAGTTTGTTTATAACCTAATGCTATAGCTTTTAACTTCTGGCCATTGCATCTACAGAACACTTCAACAATCATAAAGTAGTACAATGTGGATATTATCCTGTTTAACAAAACATGGTTAGGATCGTAAACATGTGTGGGCCCCAGATCTTATTTTCAGCATTATTCCAAAATCTGATTGAGAAATCCCATTGCTCTTTGTCAAAGGACACATTGTGACAAACTTCCGGTACCAAGTACTTCTAGCCAGTAGAATGTAAGTTCATTGATGTTTCTCTGCTCTCTCTCCTAGCTGTGTGACTATGCCCTCAGCATATCCACCTGCAATACCCCAGGGAAGACCGTCCCCATCGCAGCAAGGAAACAGGTGGTGGCCACATGGGTTCAGGTCAAGAGGCTGTTGCAGCAGAATATCGGCACAAAAGTCGACACTAAAGATGAGGTACTATTCTCAGCCCAAAACTACTGTATCCATGGTGCTTCATTTAATGTTGCTAATCCATGTTATTTTAAAGAATTGTTCGTTACATTTCAGTCGAGGATTGGGTTGCACCAGTCATTCATAAATTACATTACATTACATTGCATTTAGCTGACGCTTTTATCCAAAGCGACTTACAATAAGTGCGTTCGACCAACAAGATACAAACTAGAAGAAAACAGAATCATATAAGTACATCAGGTTTCATAGAGCCAAACATTTCAAGCTCTTCTCAACTGGCTTTAGATAAGCCAGTCCTTCATTAGTATATAAGTGCTTTTTTAGTAATTCTATTGCTCGAAGTGGAGTCGAAAAAGATGAGTTTTCAGTTTGCGCCGGAAGATGTGCAAGCTATCTGCTGTCCTGATTTCAATGGGGAGCTAAATCTATACTGAGCTACAACGTACACAGTACACCAGGGGTCGGCAACAGGCGGACCGCGGTCCGGATCCGGACCTAGACACCGACCTACACGGACCCGAATCAATACATTAATAGGGGATTTCAATTTTGACGGGGCGATTCTATTTTAACCGCCGCCGACAGGAGGCGAAAGAGACGAGCGAGCGATACAGGGAGAGAAACACAGAAGACGAGACAGCGACAGAGAGGCAGCGGCAAAGAGAAGCGGAGAGGAAAGTGAACAGGCGTGTTAGCAGCATACGGGGAGAGACATTACACATGGCGCTCTCCAAGAAGAGGAAAGTGGACAGTGAGAACAGAGCTTTTAACCCTGAGTGGACGGCCTCATTCATGTTAATCCTGCCCACTGGGAGCACAGAGTCCCATTTGTTCAGAGACCGTGGTGCTCATTAAAAGTGCCAAAACACAAAGTGTCTGGCCAAACATTCCCTCTCAAGTAAGAACTGAGGTCACAAAAAATAAGCAATCTCAGAGCCCAATATGATAAGTCGACCAGGATCAACATTAAAACTAAATATCGTTCCAGGGCAGACTAACCGAGGCTAACCAATGAGCACCTGCATGTGTATGAGAATGGCCCTGGCACCATTTCAGCCCAGATTTAAACTCCTGGCAGGACAAGCTCCAGCTCAATTCTCGCACTGAATTAAAAAAAAAAGTGAGTGAGACACCGAATATAAGAGTAACAGAAAGAGAAACTTTAAAACTGTTCAATTGTTATGATGTGTAAAGACTGATATTGTTCTATAATCGTCTGAAACAGTTAAGTCATGATGTGAAACGGTTAACAAAGAAAGAGGGAAACTCAAGCTGCTGCTACACTTTATTTTATTTATTTTATTTATCTAAAATTAAGCACTTTTAAGATGCACATATTTTCAAAAGCTATTTTATTTATTTTCTCAATTTAATTTTTAAATGCACATTACACATATCCACAGTATTTACTGTATATCTGTATAGTTCAATGTTAATTGACAATAAATATTGTTGTTTTTTTAAATTGTACTTTCTTTATTTGGCAGCCAGTTGTTGATTACATGCAGACGTTTATACAGCTGCAGGCTACTTATATATCACACTAATTAATAAAGCAACTTAGACATTTTGATGTTCCGGACCTTTGCATGGGGAGATTTTCTCTAACTGGACCTCATTGAATTTTAATTGAATACCCCTGCTGTACACCATCAACACTTAAGAAAAGTGTTAGCTTGTAAAGGCTTTAGTCCTATGCCAATCCTTTGATAGGAAACATCTGTGGCGCTGTCCCGTCGAGAGGAAATCAACTAAGTAAATCCATCTCAAGCTTAACCCTGCCTTGCCAGATGGTTTGTCATACAGAACCATCTGAGAATCGGTCATTAGAAAATGTTTGGAAAAGGGCAGGTACCTTAAAAAAAAGAAATGGCAGGTGATTGGATGAACCATCTGTAGATCAAACTTTTAATGAAGCTAGAATAATAACAATATTTACGATAAGAGCAAAAACATATTTGTCAATGAGAAAGGCCTTATTTTCTTTGAATAAATAAATACTCTCCAGTTCTGATACCATTGATGCTAATGTAGCATTTAGGCTAACCTCACATCCGCAAGAATCCGGCTACTGTTCAAGGCTAACATGACCTAAAAAAACGAGTTTATTACCCTTGTAAAAAATCTATTAAATACTTTGCTTTAGTTACATGTTTAATTTAGTACATGTATGTGTAGCTCAGATTGTAATATTATAACTTATTATAATAGTCTTATATATTACTTAGAATAGCTATGTTGAACTGTTGGTTATATATTATTCTTTTTAATTTGAGGTGTATTGCGTTCTTTTTCGGGTGCACTACTCTGGCGCCCAAGATTTATATTAATGTTATACAGATGGCCGGTATTAATGCCAACTACACCTTTTCTACAAAGAAGCCATGAAGTCCACACTCTATATGCCAAAGGACAGTTTACACTTGGCGTCCCATACACCACACTT
The DNA here is from genome assembly GCF_000735185.1 of Notothenia coriiceps. Classification (NCBI taxonomy): domain Eukaryota; kingdom Metazoa; phylum Chordata; class Actinopteri; order Perciformes; family Nototheniidae; genus Notothenia; species Notothenia coriiceps. The sequence continues at coordinate 215,876 of NW_011353014.1, forward strand.
TAAAAGTGTAAAGTTCTACAAAGCAGACATTTTATGCAAGAGCTGTTTGAAAAAAGGTGAACTGTGTTCACTTGTCAAAAGTCAGATGAATTCTTCAGGAGTTGAGTCACTGTTGTTGCAATTTTAAAAACAGCATCACAAAAAGCCGGCTTTGAAACTTTTGTATTGCACTACTGAATATGTAAAATGTAAAGGAAATGTAAGCGCTTATACAATCCTTCAGTTTTACAGACTGCTTGATTAGTCACCCTAATCCTACGACTGTTTGGTAGCCAAGTGTTCCCGGCCCTACATAAATGCCTTTAGCCTGCCTTGACTCATAACGAAATTAGTTTTTCTCCAGTCAAGAAATGCCGCGTTATTATAGAAGGGATTTATCTTTTATCTAAATAAATCATTACTCAACTAATTTCCCACACAATAGCAAGTCATGCATTATCAAAGAGGCTGTATTTGGGAAACATACAATATCATACAGCAGATCCATTTATAATTTACCAGCAAATATTAATACGTGTATGTGTGTTTTCTATCATTGAACTTGAAGGATGAGTGTTTGTTCTGCAGTTGGCTCAGTATGCTTGGTTTTTCCCTTATTTGCAGTGTGAGAATGAGGAAGTGTCCGCCATGACGCGAGTGCTGGTTGCAGTGGAGATGCTCCAGTGCAACAGGAACCCGAGGCATATGGAGTTCTCTGTTCCCAGCCTCTCCACAGTATGCGCTTCTTCTCTCGTCATGTTTTCCTACAGTAGCTGTTGCCCAGATGGTAGCAGTAACAGATGCCAATACGGCCCCTTAGCCCTCAGACCCTGTCTTAATCTCATCATGTGTCAATATCTTCTAAATAATGTCGCTGCCTTGATCATTATGCTTTGAGAATCCTCCTCTCTAACACTCTGTGCCCTTTATCTTTTCCCACACCTGTGTGTTTTCTCTCTTTGGTAAGATTCCAAACCAACCCCTGCACCCCCCCACTCCGTTAAAAACTGCCTGTAGTCTCCCTCTCAGCTGAACGAGGCTCCATCTTCAAGGTGGAGGCTGTATAAAGTTACTCCCCTCTCCACCGCAGAATCTTTCATGCAAACAAGCAGACGGAGTTGAAGTGGGAGCAGGTGTAAGATTCAAATTGTGCATGTCAATCAATCAATCAATGTTTATTTATATAGCCCAATATCACAAATGTTACATTTGTCTCAGTGGACTTCACAGTTTGTACAGAATATCAGTATGACAATACGACACCCTCTGTCCTTAGACCCTCACATCGTACAAGGAAAAACTTCCAGAGAAAACCCACAGTTTAAAGGGAAAAATGGGAGAAACCTCAGGGAGAGCAACAGAGGAGGGATCCCTCTCCCAGGACGGACAGACGTGCAATAGATGCCGTGTGTAAATTGAAAAGATAATACATTTGCAACATAGATAGTCCAAATGTTTGGAAATGCATGTGTGTATAATAGGAAGATGAATCCACGAGTATATCCATCCAGGACTTATGATCCAGGACCACAGCCACGACTCAAGATCCAGGACTCGCAATCCATGACACAGGACCGCAGGATCATCCATGACTCCGGATCCCGGCGTATATAGACACCAAAAAGAAAGACATTTGGGGAAGCTGGGTTAATCGGAACATGAGAGTACACAGGTATAGACAGAGAGAAGGAAGAAGTAAGATGTCCCCCGACAAACTAAGCCTATATCAGCAAAACTAAGGGCTGAATCTAATCAGCCCTAACTATAAGCTTTATCAAAAAGGAAGGTCTTAAGCGCACTC
>NW_011353015.1:0-27596 GCF_000735185.1 Notothenia coriiceps
TCTGCATGTAAATGGTCTGCAGAGTCAAAAACCCTCAAAGTACACCCTGTAGCGAGTAAAACTCTAACACAGAAAAGACCTGTCTATGCTGCCCCAGAAGGCCTCGTTGGGGATTTCTCTTTTTCCATTGTTTACTTCTTGGGTATAGTGACGTATTTGGGTATAGTGACGTGACGTAACGTAACGGCTCCGCAGATTGGTCACAATGGCCCAATCTGCTTACCGTTACGTCCGCGGAGCCGTTACTTTTGGACCAATCCGCGGACTTCCTCACACACACACACTCGGAGGGACGTTGCGAGCCTCGCTGCTGCGAGGAGCGGGACAGTGTGAGCTGGCTCACTGGTGTGGGGTCGGCGAGATACTGCGGAACTTAGCCTGGCCACACACACAAACTCCCAGCCAGGCTGCGGGTGTGTCTGTGTTTCGGGCTGGGTTTCGCTGTGTCTCGCTGTCTCTCGCTGTCTCGCAGACGGCCACTGGGCTCACAGGGAGGGCGGGGGCAGGAGCTCCAACAAGCCGTGTAGGACAGAGTGAATACACATACTAGAGATGCTGGATGAGAAACCAATGTGAGTTTGGAACATTGAACAATATAAATCTATTTTAGTAGACCTCAACAATGGAATTATGATCAGTAGAAATGGCCATGACATGGGACCTTTTTAAGTTGTTTTTCAAGCAAAGAAAGTGCCGTACATCTGATGGTTCTTGCTAGTGATTAGTCTAATCACACATTGCTACTGTCCACAACTCTGTGAACTTTTTTGTTCTTATAACACATGATGGTGACATGCATTTAAGTTAATCCTGGCTTAAAGAAACAGACATATTTGCTGTTTTACGAATTTTTTATATAAGAATATTTCTTTCACCATATTCCCTGAATCTTATACAAACAACCCCATTCAGATTAACATTATTACCATATAAGCTTGATTAATTTCTATTATTTACTCCTTTGTTTTCCCTAATGTGAAATATAATGTCTTCAGAGAAAAATGCCTATGAATGTATTGACTTCTTTATGTGTCTACTGCAGAAGGAAAGGTGGAGGATTCCTGAATTTACCCGGCGAAGGCTCTCTTCATTTCTACTCGATGTCGCTGTAGGTCGACCAGCAGCTCCTCTTGGGATGATGCAACATGGGACTGATGGGTTCGGGGGAGTGAACTGCTCCAGTTGTTTGCCAAATGTAATAGTATCATAACTCCTATCAATTTCATTTAAAACGGGGCCAAATTCTAAATGTTATCTAAAAAAAAAATGTATCGACTCTATCTTGACTAATGATTAAGCCGTTCTTGGTTTACCTAGTACTAAACATGTCTTATTGTAATTTTCCTGACCAAATGGTGCCCGTCTCCTGTCAGTGAAATTCCACCCATGTCATTGGCTACTGAAAGTGCAAATTCCTCTTTTGTTTTGTATGGCAGGTCAAACATTAATTTAAACCAGGTGCTGTTTAAGAATCAGAACATGTTCTGTTATATATATACATTTATATACACTATATTGTATTGTGTGCCAACAGATAAAGTGGTAGCTATTGAGCTAAATTAATTGGTGTCTTCAACTAAGGTACAGCATCATGGTACTCTTTATCATATCACTGCAGGGCATTTGTCCTTTCATCGCTATTCTGTATATATTTAACATTTTAACTTTTAGGGTTTCTATTGTTAACCTCTATGTTTCTGCCTCTAATTTAAAAACACATGCCTTACATTGTTTGGATAGGGAAACCTGGAGTATATTTCATGTAAATCACTTTTAATATATAAATGGCCAAACAGCCAATGTTAATATATCTGCTCTAGACTTACAAAGTGTTTGTATTGAATGAATCATGCTGCAGTGACTTGTTGCATTCATCGCTCTCCACACTGGAATCTTATTCCAATTAACCAAAACTTTTGACACCGTTAATCTTTTCTAACTTTGCTCCTGTCTGTAACCTTTTCAAAATTAAACTTTTCGGACACTGACTAATTGTTGTATGTGATTTCTTTTTTTAATATAAAGAAAAATCTCTTTTTAATATGGATGGCTTATTTCTAAAACCGCAAAATTTAGTAATTTGTCATCTTCCCACTAAACAACAAATCTTTTCACTCTCTGTCTGAAACCAGAGCCCAGTCTGCTCTGATTGGTTAGCTGGCCGGCTCTGTGATTGCTCAAGTGATTAAAGAGGCCCAGCCATGACTCACACGCTTTTAGTTTATTGTTGCTACTAACACACGAACAGGTGGAAAAAGTGTCACATTAAAAGGTTGCTACGTCTTTTATTTCATTCTGATTCAGGCAGCTAAATATAGGGAAGTAAAGTGAATGGGGTTGTTGTTTTGTAGGCTGGTGAACTGCTGGACTAAATGTACTTGGTCAAATAAAGACTATGGGGACATCTGGCCACAGTGTCATAAATGCACAGGATAATAGCTGACAAGCAGCACCATTAGCACAGAAGATTAACAGCATGTTCTGTACTAGGTTGTTATTTTATATACAGAAAGGGTCGTGGAAGACTTCTCAGATGATTTATTGATATATGTATGGAAAAACAACAACACATCCAGGTAATACATGTAGTGTGTAGCAGAACATCATTCTCTAATTTACTTGACAGGTGACATGACATGCTGACCATTTTCTGACTTTAATCAGTTTGAGTGGCAACATCTTTTTTTAAAGGCTGAGTGTGTCTCTTATCAAGTTTTCTCTTCTAATCATGGATATTTCTTTAAATGGGGCCTACAACACCTCCAGCTCCTTATTTAAAAAGTAAACAATACTTTCAAACCATGTGCACAAGTTTATGTTGGGGCAAAAGCAACTGGCTGAATCATGTTGATCCTGAAGCTTCCTTTTGGCTAATGGAGGTAATCAGCAGAAGTGACATCACCTGGAAATAAAACCGGCAGTGTCTGTCTGAGGAGGGTTTACCTTTCTGCTCAGGTAAGGCACTTGACACATTATTGTTTTCCATAGTAAAAAGGTCAAATGTTTTAATCCTGTGCACACCACTTACAATTATATTTGATTAACATTTGCTCTGTCTTGATGCTCTTTTGTGAATTGGCATGAAGATGGCTTCCAGGTTTGGCCAGAAGAGAGTTGGAAGACACTCAGGTAAAACTATCACACATGCTGGAAACACATTAAATCCACACAACCACTTACAACTCTCTGTCCCCTTCCCCCTACTTGTCTTTTGTACCACAGACTCCTTTCTGCTCAGGGACCCCAGCCCTCAGAAGGAGCTCTCTCCAAGTGACTCCTGGTGGGCGGACAGGGAGGAGCACAGAGAGCACGGAGACTCCCTCGGGGTGGGTAAATAATGAAGTGAATTAAATATAGGATATCGTTTTCACATTTTCTTTTGTCTTTTTCTTAAATCAGCAATTATTCTTTCAAAACTATATAACTATTGTCCCATTTGTGGAACAGTGTGTGTCAATAGCAGTTCATAGTAAAGGCCTGCACACAAGAATAAAATAATGTTTCTTTATACAGTATTTCAACAGGGCATCTCAAAAGCTTGCTGGGTTTGTTATGTCAAGTGAAATCATCCTTGGATGAAAAGATGATTGGATTGCTTGCTCTTTTTTGACACATACTTTTGACTATGTAAACAAATGACACTCCATTTGTTGTCCTTTGGGAAATATCAGATAGAGAGAATACATGAATTATGACACGTGTTGTCAGATGGAAATATTCAGTTTTATTGCATGTTTTAAATATTTTCCACAAAATATGCACTTGTTTTATTCTGCGGGGAAATCTAAACCTCTACCTTGAAGGAGCAACTAAAGGAGATGTCTGAGCATGTTGCCAGATTGCAGGATACACTGAGATATGAACGGGCCAAGGTATGTATTATGTGTGGCAGATATGTGACTATCTGAATACATTTCAAACATCTCCCCCTTCACAAAATAATCTCTAACTTGTCGCCAGTGCACTCGTCTGCAGCTGCGGGGTAACCAGCAGGAGGGCGAGCTGAAGCGCAGAGAGCAGCACATCAACCGACTGAAGGAGCGAATGTCTCAGCTCACTGAACGACACCGAGAGAAGGGACCCTGTGAGGCTCAATCTGTCCTGCATCAGCTAAATCCACACAATATTCATCCATGTTTTCTTAAACCACAAAACATTTCCCATATTGCCTTGTTTTCTATAGCCATAGAGGTGTTGAACATTCCCTCTGGAGGTCGAGGCAAAAGAGAACCGCCAATCAAATCATTAAGGTCCACTGCAAAGTAAGATATCACTCTCTGATTTATAGATATAGCCCTTCAAATGTGTTCTCCACCTCCTTTCTAACCCTTTCTCTCTCTCCATCTTGTAGACGAGAAGAGGCCACACTGCATCTGATGTTGGAGCGCAGAGAAGCCGAGCTCAGGGAGGCCATGAAGCTGCGCCACAGCCTCACAACTTTACTTCATGGGCTCAGAGTCGACATGGAGCATGTGAGAGAAAGACGAAAGACAGTAACTAGCATTAGTCCTTCTGCCAAAAATAAATCTGACAAACTATAAGTGGATCTGAAAAGGATGATTTCTTTTGTATAGTTACTTTGCTGTCGTGCAACTCTCAATTGAATCGAATGGTCTTCCTCAGCAGACGCTTTGTATGTTAAATATATACAGAAAAGTGATGAAAGGACAAATGCCCTGCAGTGATATGATAAAGAGTACCATGTTGCTGTACCTTAGTTGAAGAAGAAAATAGTTTGTTTTGGGAGTTAAAGCAGAGTTTGCTGAATACAAGTTTCAGTCAATCACTCAAAGTTTATTTATATAGCCCAATATCACCAAGTTTACATTTGTCTCGGGACAGTTTGTACAGAATATGAATACGAAACCTTCTGTCCTAAGACCCTCACATCGGACAAGGAAAAACTTCCAAAGAAACCCCACAGTTAATGGGGAGAGCAACAGGCGACGGATCCCTCTACCAGGACGCTCAGACGTGCTATAGATGTTGTGTTGTGTGTGAATTAAAAAAAAGATAATGCATTTAGAACATAGGTAGTAGATCATCATAGGTAGTAGATCATCAAAAGCCCCAGAACAGCTTCTAAAACTATCTTGTGTTGATATTCTTTTGTTGATCTTGTAAGTGATTATGCTGGAAAGTAAGATACATATTCAACATAAAACCAGTCTAACCTTGTTTTTAAAGAGCCTGTCTGACGTGCTGGATGTTCAGGATGATTCCCAGACTGAAGACAAAAGGCTAGACGAGGCTGAGGGAGCGCTGGGGGAACATGTAACAGGAGGAGTGGTTCGGAGTTGGAGGCAGGTGCAGAGCAGACTGGCTGAATTCTCTTCTGAAGGTAAACTGCCGGATTTAGCAATCTTTTAAAGTTGTGACTTCCAAAATGAAAAAAAGTATTATTAAGCTGTCTATTTTGGGGTTATTTCTGTGTATTAGTTGACATATTTTAACGTATTCACATGTAGTGTCTATCACTTAATTGTGTTTAGGCCACACTGGTGTTGGTACCGACCATGAGAAGCTCTCGGCTCGACTAGATTGTGAACTAAAGGAGAGTCAACAGCTTGTAAGAATTCAACAGCAGCTTCTACAGGTGTGGTTCAAACACACTTTCATATGACGTTTTGCTAGTGTCAGACTTTGTAATGCTACCTTTTTGTCTGCAGGACAGCTTTGCTTCCCCTGTCGTCTCTGAACTGGCTGATTCCTACTTTTTGGAAGAGTGGGAGCGTCTTCAGATGCGCTGGGCAGAGCTCGATCATCAGAGGCGGACTTTTGAGAGGGAGAGGAAGTCCTTCACTGAAGCTGCCATCCGACTAAGCCATGAGGTGGGAGGATAATTAAAAAATGTGCCTCAACAGGCTTTATAATCTGTACAGTACACAACACCCTCTGTCCTTACATACTTTATGCGGACGGGGGAAACTACCCCGACGGAAGTGGAAACAGGACGGATCTCTCTTTGTCTAAATGTGCATTTTCAGTAGTAGTTTCAAACCAGTTGATTTCTTACACTAAGACAAAGACAACATGTTCTGTTAAAATGTTTCTCTAATGCTAACTTTTAGTGAATTTAGAATAAATCTATATCTGAATGTGTAATCTAGATGTTCTAATTGCCTTTTCATTATAGAGTGGTGAAGTCCCTCCCCTTCCGGGGGACCTCCATGGGACCTTATTTCGGAAAAATCATGTATTGAAGTCAATGGAGAGAAAGATTATCTTTTGATTCTGTTTGAATTGTGCAACGAATTACACATATGATATTTGTCAATTTAAACGATAATTTTGCAAGTCAAAACAAATTAAATGTGTCGTGAAACTGTGAACTAACACATTTTTTGTGTGAAGCGCTCAATGAACTACATCTCTGGTCTTGCAACACCAAGATGGCCGTCACGTTAGCACATTTCACATTTTCAAAGTGAAAAGTATTAAAAGAGGTGAAAATCACTACAAGTCTGGCCATGTTGAGAACTGTACATACACAAAAGGGGAGTTAGTCGGTTCCGTAAGAGCCAGCATGCGGGACCGGCTTTACAAGGTTTCGGTGAGTAACACGAGTGTAATGTGTAACGTTAATGTACGTGACTCTGGGATTTTAGTCTTTCTAGTTGCGTATTGTTCATAGTCTTATATTTCAACAGTTTTAAGACAAACTGTGACATGGAAATAATTTTTTAAGATTGACAAACATCATATATGTAATTCGTGGCACAATTCAAACGTTTTCTCTCTCCATTGACTTCAATACATTATTTTTCAGAAATAAGGTCCCATGGGGCGGAAGTAGATGGGCGTGACTTCGCCACTCTATATCCCCAACATTTTTGCTAGTAGTTAGTGATGGCGAGATGAAGCCTTATGAAGCTTTGAAGCTTTCCAGCCAATTGGTTCGCAAAGGGTTCATCTCATGAAGCTTCATCATGGGCTTCATTTGAACATGAACCCCCCGCTGGTCAAAGCGTGTAAAACAGGCAAATTGGAAATCTCAACAGTGTGCTCTATCTCAGTGCTTTTCAAAAAAAGAACAGATACGATTTTTCCAAGGAGTTTTTCAATTGAATTAATATATATATTTAACAAACCAATGAACAAAATTATATATTATGAAAAACTATACAATACAATACACACATTTGACATGTTTATATGAGGACCCCCTTGGTGGTTCTAAAAATATATTTTATACAAATGTTTTTTCTATTTCACTTATTGTACTAAGATTATTTTTGAAATCATGCATGGTATTTTTTTTAATTAACCTTTTTTTTAATCTCACGTACCCCCTGCAGTACCCCAACATACCCCTAGTGGTCCGCGTACCCCCATTTGAGAATCACTGTCTCATACCGAGTTCCCAATGAGTAAAGCCTTAGAATAACTCTAAACAATGAACATGAAATCATATTTTCATGTTAAAAATATTGTTTTTATTCCAGTTGATTGTGATTGAAAAGCCTAAGGAGGCTGGTAAACATTGCAAAGGGGGATTTGTTTTCCTTAGCATAGCCGCGGGAAGTAGGGGTGCTGGGGCCTGAGAAAGGCTAAACCATATCAAAGAATACATTTATTAACTACATTATCTCATTCAGCTGTAGCTTTTATAAACAACAAAAAAGACGTATTGACGAGTCGTTGAACCAGGAACCCTACGGTCGTGAGTCAACTGCTTTCCAGCTGAGCCACAGCACACACGCCGAATCTCCCTGAAAACACTAAGATATTTATTCCTGTATTTATTCATGTTTTTATTCCTACATTTATTTATGCTTGTATCATTTATATTTATGACATGTTCCGACCTCTATATAAGTGAGGTTCTGAGCTCTTTTAATTTCATCGTGTCACCAGCGTGCCCGGGTACAGGAGGGGTAATATGGTTCTTATTATTCATCCATGGGTATTATGAGCGTTGTGGTTCAACGGTTCAACCGATCTGAATCGCTTCCTGAAGCAGTCACGTGGTATCGACAGGTAGCGAGGCTTCGTTTGTCATCGATGACGTCACTGGCCCAAAACGATACAAGCCTCGATACATGCTTCACAAAAAGCTTCGGGGTAACTCGACACACGCTCCGAAGCCTCGGCGCAATACGTAACGTCACTACTAGTAGTGTCTTCCGGTAGCCGACAGTGCAAAAGCGTTGCAACGGCCCAAAACACTCAATTAGGAAAAACGCGCTGCAGAAAGCTAGCTAACGAAGCTAACCAAATCTTCAAATATACTGATAAAACACTTACAATAATGAAACAGACTACCTCTGCAAATGGTGACAGTTGGCCAACTTGTGTATATATAATCCCCATACGTCAACACGCACTCCGGTCCCAGCTGTGTGCATGACTTTTTATTGTCCCCATTGCCGCTTTGAGCTTCCTGCAGCGGTATTTTTGTTGGTGTTTTGCTGCATTTATTCAGCGTTTTTAGTAAAGGCTGCGAGTTTTATGAAGTTGGTAAAGTGGTTCTTCATTTGCATGTGTTTTGGCACGTTTGTGTTTTCATATTTGCATCGTTTTTTTTAACTGCACAGCGTTTCTGCTGATGGAAGTGTTTGGGCCGTTGTAGCTCCTTTGCACCTGTCGTCCACCGTAGTGTTTCGCCTTTTTTAAAAGCTGCTTTTTTCACTGTTTGTTTGTACAGCGCTGTGATTTTGAGCAACACAAGGCCTCTCTCCTGAAGCAGAACTATCTGTGTGAGCCACCTCGCTCTGGCAAAGGAGCTCCAACCAACAGTAGGACAGAGGGCAGTGTTCTCAGTGAGTATGCAATTAAATTAAACTAAGTGATGTGTAATCACTAATGTGGTAAAATAATAAAATTAAAAAAAACCTGATGTTTAGTGGCTCCAGATTTCTGTAGCTTGGGGCCCACTGGCATATCTGGTTGTCTTCCCATTACTCCATCTCCGACCAAGTTGGGGACAGCCGCTCTTTATGGAGTCACGGTACACACCCCCAGCACTCCTGAGCTCTACTCCGCCCTCAATCTGTCCTACAACTGCAGGTTAGTCAAGTCCTGTATTGATAGCAATGGCATGAAGAGAGAAAAAATAAAAATGCAGAATAAACCATAAAAAAACATTTTCAGTAATTTCCCCCCTTTTTTTTGTTCTTCTTTTCCTGTCCTCTCCCTCAGAACCAGCGATGTTGACCACCAGTCGGAGACATGGGACGGCCGGGCAAACAGGATGGTGCACACACTCCAGATTCCTCCTACAGACTGGTCACTTGAATCTACTTTTGATGATAGGTGGTAATATATATATTAAAAAAAACTTATTGTACCTTATTTCCAACTTTTAAAAAATAAATAAATAAAGGCTGATTATAATGTTATCCTGTGTTATTTTCTTCCACGGTGCAGTTTTAAAACAAATCAACTTTTTGGTTAATCTTCCCTGGCGTTTTCTCAAAGTGGTTAATTATGGCATTTTTGACTATGTTGGGCATTTTGACTCACATCGTTGTCGTACTATTCAGAGACACTTTTGGCATGCATGTAAAAAAAATGTTTACAGTATAATATATAACATTTGTATTTGTCTCCCGTGTGGATAAGTAAAAGTAGGCAGGTAGCCACTTGAAATATTTTACCAGCACCTCAAGGTCAATCACCATTACTGATTACATTTGAAAAGATTAACATTTAAAGATTAAAGACTTGTTTTTTTAAATAGTATTGTCGAAGTAACTAAGTTTTACAAACAAAACCTAAAAAGACAGACAAAACCCATGCTGGGGGGGCGGCCAGAATAGCATGCTATGACCAGTCAACGACCGGGTTGCGTTCCGATAATCCAAAAATCAGCTCCTAAATTCTAACCCTCTCTCCTTGACCTCTGAGTGAAACGTCACGGGGTTAAGGGATAGTGGATAGGAGAATTCAAAAGGACTTAGGAGAAGAGACTGCGGTACTTTAGAGAATCCGAATGCACTTTCACTATCCGACATGTTTATGATGCGCCAGTGGACGTCATTGTGTGCGTCTGCTGCTGTGGTGAAACTATGGAAACGACAGTGTTCTATACAACGGACTACAACATGGATGTTTAATAAGAACGAGGGACTCATCTAGAGACTGCACCGTGCTCTGATGCTGTGGTTTTATGCTTTATGAACGTGGACAACAGAGAAACATATTCTTCATGACCAAAGTTGGAATTTAAATAAAAAAGGAAAGTGAAATTTATGCTCGTCACCCTCTCCCTCCGGTCCACATTAATACAAATGATCCCAATATTTATGATTGTACGAAAAGATCTTAACATCAATACAAATGTATTTATTATAAACGTTAGTCCTTAACATCTATCACTGTGTATATCACCATTCAAACATCTTTTAAAAGTTGAACAAACCCCACACAGCTCAGTGAAATGTTGACTTTATTTGATCATTTCAGTAAAAACTAACGTTCATATTTCTCTTTTTGATTATAATACTGATGAACNATACATACATACATACATACATACATACATACATACATACTGTCATACACACACACACACACACACACACACACACACACACACACACACACACACACACACACACACACACACACACACACACACACACACACACACACACACACAAAGCGTGGTATTTAAATATGCAACATTATCTGATTCGACGGGAAGGATACTCGACTAGGCCACAGAACCATGGTGTGAACCGAGGCAGGTTCTTCATTGTTACCGAGTGCAGATAACGGCTATTATCTCATAAAAATATTCTTGAATCAGTGAATAGGGAGAATTTCTGTGCTTTGGCTGTGGTGCTGGAATAATCCTAACCTTTGTAATGAGTTGGCATTCAAGCATTTAGGGTTCATGTTCATGAGTCAATAAAGGCTTCTCAATTCTCTAATTTCCCCTCCTGGACTCCTCGGGTAGTAACCCGGAAATTGATTTCAGCGAGCCATGTTGAAGGACATCTAATTTCTCTAAATACACATCGAGGACCGAGCATCGAGCAGGCTCTCTGGAGGAGCTATAACCGAGGATACACTGATGGTTCCTCCGCGGATGTATTTCCGGCAACAGTGATGTTTAAAAGAGTCGTGACGCAAGGCCAGACTTATCTCAGCCAATGACAGCTCTGCATCGCGACACGATGTTTACAGTGAGAACAGCTCTGAGGTCCGTGCAGAAAGCAGAGCAGTGTGTATAACATATATCACTCAGTATAACAGGCCTACATTACTCTCTTTATTTGTATGCTTTAGTTTAGTAGATATCTACAAACAAAGAGTCGATATTTGTCTAAAACCATTTAGTGCTTCACATAATAAAATATCGTCTTTTCTCCCTGTCCCCCAACTTCCTGTGCCCTTGCCGATACCACACCTATTTCCCAACAATGCTTCCTATCTCAACTGTACCGCAGACGCCTGTTAGGCTCTGTGCCAACATCCTGTGTGTTTTCACGTTTTTATGTTGACATACTCATAAATATATGAATGATGATGATGATGATGTGGTTTGTAATTATGAAGGGAAGGGTGAAACGCCTTGTGAACACACTAACCTTAAACCCTGCCAAACCTTGCCGAACGCTGTCTCACAAAAGGAAACTGGTTACGGTATAATGCTTTGGTGATGTTGTGTCATGGTGTAATCCCTGGAAACAGATCAAAACCAATAAAGTATTAAAGTAAAGTAAAAAGTAAAGTAAGGCGAGGGAGGAGCAGGTTTTTGTGTGAGAGCTTCACTCAGTAACATTTGAAAAGACAGCCCTAAATGAATAGGGTTAAACTCGAGCTGCTCGGTTTTAGTGGGAAGCTGTTCTTTTATGCTTGTGGTAAAAATCTAGATTGTTTACTTAATGCTTCCACATCATCATGCAACCACCTGCACTCGGCTTTCTGTCTTTCCTGCCCACAGTTTGAAGAGTATAACATTTAGATGCGGATATGCTGCTCATATTTGATTTTTCTCATTAAATTGTCATAATGGTCTTCTGAACGTTTTCTTTATCAAATGTTACATATGTTTTCAATGTTTAAAAACAGGTGTTGTAGCTGCCGGATTTGGAACCCCCCCTATATCTTTGTCCAGGATAGTCATACACTCACCAAAATCACACTGGTGTTGCCTGTTCCCATCTAGTTTGTGCTCACCAAAGCATTTTACTCTGGGCCCAGCAGGTACAAAATTATAGGGGGGGTTCCATATCCGGCAGCCAGCCACAACACCTTCTCTGCCGGACATGGAAGCCCCTCTTTAGTTTTTCACCTTCTGGGCCCAGAGTAAACCACAGAGGAAAATTACATTCAAAGGAGCAATTAAAGCGAGTGAAGCCAGTTTGAACACATTATCTTTTAGGATTGCTTGACAATAACAGTGTCTGACATATGTATGTTATATCACCTTTGCGCGTCCCCGCGAACAGGGCTTCAATCTACGGCATAACACCGGCACACTGAAGAGCTACACTGATTGGCTCCTGGGAGGAGTGGTGGTGTGCACCTCTGAGAACCACGTTTACCCAATTTCAAATTAGTTCAAAATCTTGTTTCGCGCGTTAGGAGGCGTGCGTCAGCTGCTGTCCTTTACCTTGTTATTTCAAAGTCAACAACTCGCTCGTCCCTCTGTGAGCGCTGTGCCACACAAGACCCGATTTTTTTTTTCCGAAAGAAGCTAGAATGAACGGCTTGTTTTGGGGACTTTTTAATCACTTGAAGTCTGACAGAGATGGTTTCCAGCACTGGAATGACAACATAGAACTGCCGGACACGGTCAGAGAGATGATCCAGCACACGGCAGCTGGGTCCTCCTTGCCGGCCCCCGAAGTTCCGAACCCGGAGTCTGATGGTCAGTGTGGGGCGATAATGCCGGAGCGCATTAACGCAGGCAGCCAACGTGGCGCCATTTGGGCAGAATTCTCGCTGTTTGGGTCTGCGTCTCGTCCACCACCTGATGGGTCGGGGTACTCCACTGACAGCTATCGTGCTGGTTTTCCAGACGCTATCGATCCAAGGGTAGTTCAAAGACCGATGGGCTCCCGGGGACCAAAAGACCGAAATAAATCCTCTTATTTGAAAACCCAGACTTCACCATTGTCACCTGCGTTGCCTGCGCGCATGTCTTGCAGTTTCTGCCGGCACAACGGCGAGTCCGAGTTGGTGTGCACATCCCACTGGCTGAAGAACCAGGTCGGAGATGTTATGTGTCCCTACCTGCAGCAGTACGTGTGTACCCTGTGCGGAGCCACTGGGGCCAAAGCCCACACCAAGCGCTTCTGCCCGAAGGTGGACAGAGCGTACGACTCCGTGTACAAGAAGTGCAGACGCTGAACTAACAGGTAGCAATAAGATTTAGAAGGCTGAATGTTATTTTATGTTATCTTTTAATGTTCTTCAGTGTGGCTTTGTTTTAGCCTTCTATAATGCTGATTATAATTTTTTTCCAGCTATTCTATTTGTCAGTCGAGCCTTCTCTAAAAGCGTCTGTTTGGTGTGTTGGTTTTGTGAAGTATTTCAAGAACGTCCTCAATATATTAAGCTTGTAAGAAGAGAAAAAATACATAATGTAAAATGTATGTTTATTTTACATATTTTAAAACATGTTCAGCTTCATATCCCCTGTTCTTGGATTGAAGCAACATCATGTTTCCATGTCAACATTTTAACATTTTAAAGAAATTAGTGACTTGTTCTTTTGAGGTGTACAGTAAGTATCTGTTCCCTAGCTGTGTTTTATTTTTATTTTTGAATGATTTACCTGTGGCTCTTCAGCTCAGTGTTAAAAATTGTGTGAATATTAATGTATGCCAGAAAATATAAATATGTAAATGAAAATCTCTTGTGTGTATTCTTTGTCAACATTTAGCTATGAGTGTATGTCCAATAGCAGATGATACTTAAAGACTAACTTAACAACGCTTTATTTTGGGAAGAACTAAGACTTTAAACGTAACAATCCAGCTGTCAGTTATACAAAAACACAGTAAACAGTGATACATTTTAACATTTGTACACTCAAACACCTTCATTACTCACAAACCATGGGTCAACAATGAACATCTTAGTGGAAGGGACTTCCTCCTCAACGTTTGGAGCTTCTTGAAGTTTTACTGCTACGCCGCAGGTTCTCCAGATCTCTGTGAGTGGCCATGACCTTACGACTAGAAAGCAACCAGAGGTCAACTATTGATTAATGGCGTCAATAACTTAAGTATTATTTACACATTTGGCAATTAACAACAAGTATTGACAACATTCAGGCAGGTTGAAGATGTTAAGTACGGATGACTAACAGGAAAAGAGGGTAAAAGATGAACTACGACTTATTGCTTTTTGCGCCTTGGATCATCAAAAAGTCAGTCACCCTGAATTTATTTATATTTATTTTGTTTAAAATGTGTGTCTTTACATTTTATTTTGGCTACCACTAAACCCATAGTGTATTAGTTTGACTTAGATTTGTACCCTCATGCCATCTTCAAAGCCTGAGGTGATGGTGCCAAGCTATCTGGCTGAAACCTGATGACACCATCCAGCCAATAGGAGCACAGAGAAGGTTGTGAGGGGAAAAAAACCGACCAATTAACTAATTAATTAAGAGTCAAAAGTCCAACTGGGAAGAGAGCTGAGCAGGAGATGAATGCAAAGGGAGGTAAGAGCCAGTGGTGTAAAGAAACAAGTACATGTACTCAACTCAAGTACTGTACTTAAGTACAATTTTGAGGTACTTTTACTTTAGTTGAGTATTTCCTTTTATGCTACTTTGTACTTGTACTTGACTACAATTCAGAGGTAAATTGTTTACTTTTACTCCACTACATTTATGTCATAGGCCTACCTTTAGTTACTTTACAGATTTGGATTAATGATGCGAAATATAATCAAGTGTTAAATCAGACTTTAGTTCCACCTGGAGTAAATTCACAATCTACCCAGCAATATACAAAGTCAATACAACTAGCTGCACCTTTACCAGCTTTAAAAACACATCAATAACTATATCAGAACATATCGTATAGTATTCTGAAATGGATCAATTTGCATATTGAGCATTTGTTATGCTAATACCTTTTAATGTTTACTTGAGTAACATTTTGATTGCAATACTTTTACTTGGAACAGAGTATTGCTGCACTCTGGTAGTTCTACTTTTACTCAATATCTGAGTACAATACAAAAGGGCCCCTAAAGGAGAAAGAATGATGAATATATACGGGTATACAGTATTTGATTGAACAGAAAATGAAGGCTTTCCTTACTTTAGAGAGGAGAGTTCTCTGATGAGCCCACAGATCAGCTCTGTAGCATCTTCATGGTCTGGAGAACCAAGATCTTCCTCCATCACATCCACCTCACTGGATGGAGAAAAGTGTACAATGTATCCAACTAAAAGTGAATCTGAACTGTCAGTTCATTACAGGCTTTCTATATATCCATCTATAAGCATGTTCAAATATTAAACATTTGTTTTCATTTTACAAAAGAACAAACGTGTAGACATGACAGGAAATGATTACAGTAATCAGATTTTGTCCAAATGTTATATTATCTTCTGTCTTTGTTTATATTATTTCAGGTGTCAAAGTAGCTCCTACATCCTTTCCAAAGGTTTAACTCTAACAACCTGTCAATTTGTACGTTCTTTTTTCACAATAGAAGCAAAACCCCACTGAGTTTCCCAAACCTCTACTGAGCTAAACCCTGAGCTTGTTCGCTCTTTTCTCTCGACCGTCCCTTTCTTTACACCACTGTCAGGTTACTTGTAGGACTTAACGTTTCCCTTCTTCCTTACCTCAGACTGATAGTGTTCAGCTGCGAGTCAGTAACGTAATCCAGGTACCCAGATCCAAACGGGTCGGTGGTGTCCCAGGTCTGAAGGGGCTCAGTCGATCCAGCACTGTGTTCCTTATCACCATCACACTGTGTGCAACAAAAATAAATGTATCATTTCTGTAAAGCAAAAAACAACCTTCAGTGTTTATCAATTCATTTATACTTGTGTGTTTTTAGTCAAAATAGATTGGGTGTCAGAAAATTGGAAAGCCTGCTTTTGCTTAGAATATTTAAAGCTATTTTCCATTTCCCCCAAACACATATAAAAGAGAAGAAAACAATCTTCTCTTTTAAGAAGCAGGAACCGGCTAGAATTTGTTTTTTTCTCTAATAAAACAAATATAATGTAATGAATAAAATGACACCTGAATTGTGTTTAAATTCCAATTATCTGTTGTTTGATTAATTATTTAATAGTTTCAGCAGTAACTCATTATAATTAATTGTGTTGCTATTGCATTATTCATAGAAGCTGCACAATCATGTGTGGCAATGTTAGGACAAACACTATTCGCTTAACTCACAATGACAAATATTTTATCTACGAGCTACATGTAAGTTACACGTTGTACCTTTGTTCCATCACTCGCGCTGTCTTTCCTCTCTGAGCCACTAGGCAGCGCTGCAGCTTCGCAGAGCTTCACAGTGTTCGATCCTCCTGACTGGGGGTCTGTGGGTGAAGCACCTGCCTCAGCTCCATCCCCAGCCCCGTCCCCAGCTCCGTCCCCAGCTCCGTCCTCCGCTCCGTCCCCAGCACCACCAGTCAGCTCCTCCTTCTTCTCACTTGTCCTGGTGTCACTATTCACCTGCAGAACGGCAGCCTCCATCGCATTCCCGTTCTCAATCTCCTCATTTTGAGTTGGATTAGAGTATAAAGTGATGGCAAGACTTTGGTGTTCTGCTGCTGCTGACCCATCTTCCCCGTCTTCTATGGGTTCCTGAGGTTTTTCAGCAGGAATCTCAGCAGCGCTGCCCTCAGGTTCCTGCTGATCCGGATTCTCCAAAAGCTCTTCCTTTTCCTCCTCTGTCGGCGGCGGGTCTGACTTTGTGTCAGCAGTTTGCTCTGGACCAGGCGCTATGACACCTTCAACCTCACAGCTCTCTCCCATTGGATCACATGCAGCACTGGTCCCATCTGAGGTAGTGACAGTAATGAGGACTTCTGTTTCCTCCCTGTGTGTTAAATCAAATCAATTGTATTACTGATGTGTGATCAAGTATATTTGTCTGTGTTTTATTCAGTGATTGAAACTTTTAAAAAACTTTTTTTATACTGAAGCAGTGTATATTCCCTAAATGTGTCCACAATAGATTACAGATGTTAATCTAAATTGAGTAGTATGAGAAAGAAGGGGTACACTTTGCTATTTATTTCACTATTGGTTAATCTGCTGATTACGTCTTTGATTTATCGTTTGGTCTATAAAATGACAGTGACAAATATACATCTCAGTTTCGTAAGTCCAAGGTGATGTCTTTCATGTTTTGTTTTGTCTTTCCAAAAACCAAAGTATTTATTTTAATTTGATGTAAAACTGAGAAAAGCAAGAAATCTTAAAATGTTCTGCAAAAAAAGCTTAATTTTCTGCCCGTTATGCATTAAATCCTTACTTTATTGACTTCCACCAATGGTCGTTGTCATGAAAATGTGAAAGTGAAACAGAAACCAAAAATGTAAGATATTCAACATGTTGTTTGTATTCCTCACTAAATGTTTCTGACCTGTCTTGCCCTCCACAGTGACTGGACTCAAGTTGTATATCTGGCACTTCCTGTTCTGTGACACTGCCTGCTGGGATGGATGATAAGGGGGAAGAAGATATCATCTCTTCCTGAGCCACAAGGTCAGCTGTTTTATTACAAATCATTATCTTCTCGACTCTCTCCTGTCTTTTATTCCCATTTTTTTGTGTGCGCAAAAAATGACTTCGCTCCCTCTCTGTCAGACCACACATACCCATCCTTCGCTTCTTTTTGGCTGGCAACCCCGCTGCCGCCTCCTTAGGGAGTTCCTTGACATCAGCCATGTTCACATTGCTTGGACGGCTTCTTGCTTGGATGGCTTCTTGTTTTTTCTCTGAATCACATTGAGAATTCTCCCTTGCAACCATTTGCTCATCCAAAGCAAATTTATCACCCTCTTCAGAGATTGCCAAGAAGAACTGGAGTTGATCGGTGCATGTTTGTGATCTGTTACATTCCACTGCAGTCATTTCCCCCTGGTTCTTTTGAATATTGTTGCCTTCATTACCGGCATTTCTTTTAAATTCCTCCGGCTGAGAAACATTGTTGTGATTGGCGACTGCTCTCTCTTCTTGATCTTCTTGAGCTTCAACCTCCACATGTGTTGCTTCTGAATGTTTTTCATATGTGTCAGGGTCTTGTTTGGTGAGAGAGGAGAGTCCTTCTGCCTCATGCTGTTGAGTTGAAATCATAGTAGATTCCTGCACAGGGGTCGGGTGGGACTGTAGCAGTTTGGCATCTACTGCTGAGGTACTTCCTTCAGTGTCCTGAAAATCAAAACAGACTTCATGTGAATACATTGGCTTGATAAGATGTAAATGTAAGTTCTGTTTGAATCACCTTAATTACCTGTTGATGGCGAGAAGCCTGGACAGTTTCTGAGATTTCCTCACTCGGACATTCCCTCTTCCTCGACCTGAGGGACCGAGGCTGCAGTAGAGCTGAGTTAAGTGCACACATGAGGACCAACTCAATTAAAATAATCACTTTACCTGATTAATATTTAAACTTGGCATTTCATGGTAAAAGGAAGCAATTATAAATCAAGGAGAACTTATTGTTGAGTCTCAAAATAACGGTATTTCAAACATTTAAAATATTTAAAAATTATATATATTTTAACAGAATCATGTCACTATTTATTTTGTATTTAAACTTTAAAAAAACAAAACAAAATCGAGATGTGTTGTGATCAAAATGTTTTTTTTAAGGTTTAAGGTTGAGACTTAATGTTAAAGTGGTAACCACTTAGATTGCTTCTGTAAACAGTAGCACATTATAATATTATCTGCTTTACCACTCCCGTTGATCTTTGCTTTTCCTTTGGTCATCTCCTTTTCCTTGAGAATAAAAATAAAGAGGACAAATAAAGACACAACATATAAAAGAAATATCTTTAACCTAATACAAATCATTTCCCATTGTTACGGATTAGTTTATAGTAAGCTAACAAAAGTTAATGTAGTAAAGGCAGCTAGCTAACAACAACTGAGTGAATAAAGACATTTGGAGATATTACTTTTGTAACGTTATTAAGTGTATTTGCTGCGGTTCAAAAATCAATGTAGGATTATTTAAGTTAATAACTATTAGGTTACAGTGACAAAATGTCGCGTTATATACCTTTTCCCACAGTCACACAACAATAGTCTAAAGTTTGAGGTGTACGCAGAATTTCAGAGCATCTTTGGGTGTAACGTCACGGCGGGGTTTTACGTCAGTAATGGGTGTGTTTTGTCCAGCCGTAAAGCTCGATGTGCGTTTCCCTGGGAGACACAATGTAGGAAGTAAATTCCAGAGCTCACCGTTCTTGTTTTGACAGCTCGAGCCTAACGTAAAATTACACCTGCCTGCTTTTATATGCTCTCTTGTCTTTTCTCCTGTCGTTTCTGAGCAGTTTTCGATTTAAATAACCGACGCGACTGGCTGTAAACATTCACACCACGGTCCGTGAAACTGCCAAGGTAAACAGCGTGCCTGTACATTCATTCACTAAAAATAAATGGTATGTTGTGCTGGCTGTGAGCTAACTCGAGCAGAGAAGCTAACTTGATACAGGACAGTGGGAACAGTTTGAATTATTGCACTAAGTGGCTGCTTTTAAAGTCAGTGCCCACTATGTAGGGCTGCACTAGCAGTGGATACTGTCATTTGTTGACATGTTCATCACCTTTCTCCTTGTTTCCATTATCTGAACTAAAGTAACCCTCTTTAACTTTTAGGTAGTAACAGTCCAATGAGTCGCAGTCGAAACCCCCCTCCTCGGGGTCAAGGGGCAGCACGAGCCAAACAGGTAAAGCCAGTCATGTCTGATAGTCAGATGTCTGCATTATATCTACTGCTATCATGTCAACAACAGGTACGAGTCAGCAGCTCTGTCCCTTTCTTTATGCCTGTCTGTCTTGCTGTTTCTCAGATGGGGCTGCTCCTCGACCTATCCCCGGGCGGAGGGATGGATGATGACGGCAATGATGAAGATCTGGAGGCAGAACTGCTGAAACTGGTGGGAGGAGGTGGAGGGAGAACGCAAGGGAAGAAAGGTGATGGCAAAGGTGAGTAAGAATCTTACACTGATGACATTTGTTAAAATGTTCCATTGTGAAGTACAGTTGTCTCTGATACCTTTACTAGTACTTTGTATATGATTAAGTGCTGATTGTGATGTATTTATGTACGTACAGCTCCTGTTCCCATGGCAGATATAGAGCGAATGGCAGCTCTGTGTATGAAAGACCTGGATGATGATGATGACGTGGATGGTGAAGATTTGGATGATGATGAAGACCTGCTGGTAACAAAGCTACATTGTTTTTGTCCCGTTTGACAATTTGTGGATTCATTTAAATAATTTTCTTTTTAATAGATAAACAAGGACCGCCAATCAAAAATGAAAATCATTGGCTACTCCCAGTTTCTCCTATCTGCTAAATGTGCTGCTTTTCTTTGTCATGTGCTGTATGATAATACACATCAAATGTAATGCGCATGGTAGTTCACAGACTAAACGATGACTAAATATTGAAACAATTATCTGATTATAAAAATGAACTGTTACTTGCATTCCTAATCCTTTTCACTTCACGTTACCTATAATATACTGGTGAAGCTTGGATGTTGATTTGCTTTAAATATCTGGATTTATAAACAGTATGCACTCCTGTGTTTCCTTACATAGGCAGAACTGAATGAGTTTTTAGAGGATGATGAGGATCACACTCCTGCTCCGACCCCTCCTGCCGTCACACCGACCGCTCCCAAAGCAGGCGTCACATCCCTTCCTGCTGCTCCCAGCGGTGCAACTGGGTTGGAGTCTCGTCTATTGGAGCGCATTGATATGTATAAGACAGCCATTTCGAAAAGCAAGGCTGCAGGGGAGACAAGCAAAGTTCGAAGATATGACCGAGGTTTGAAGGTGAAAGAATAATATCAATCTAAAACAGAATTTTGAAGCAAATATATTCATTTTAATTTGAAAAAACATGTGTATGCCTTTTTTTCATTTTTCAACCCTAGACATTGCAGTCCATGTTGACATCTTTCAAGAAAGGAAAGCCTGTCAATGAGGAGGAGATCCCGCCTCCAGTTGCTCTCGGCGGAAAGACCAACATCCCAGCAGAGTCTGAGTCCATCAAAGAACGAGAGCTGCCGGAGCCCGCCCTGATACCCTCTCCTCCCACCAATCAGAAGCCTCTGAGGGAGGCGCCTCCTGCAGCTCCTAATGCGAAACCTCTGCATCTGACTGTGCCACAAAAGCCTAATGCTGCCATCACCCCGGGAACACCTGCCATCTCTCCCCTCACCCCCTGCCAGCCCAACGCACAGCACTCAGGTAAACAAATATGACCACATTCAGTCACCTGTGGACGCCTCTCCTCTTCACAACTCACTGGTAATGTGAACTGAATTTATAAGAGCAAAAATGTGGCGGTAATAATAATCATAATAAACTTTATTGGTAAAGCACTTTTAAAAACACAATTACAAAGTGCTTTACACAACGAGATCTAATTATGTACACGGTCAAGATTTTAAGAACGAAAACATCAAAAATAATAAATAAATACAAATAAAAGGTGTATCATGAAAACAGGCAAAAGGGTGAAAAGAAGGATAAACATAAATAAACATTATATTTACTGTTGGAAAAAAAAGACCTTTTCTGTGAGGCCTTTTTTTCTAACCTGTATTGTTCCACTAAAAAAACGTTACATTTATTGAATCACTTTTAAACCGGAAGTCTGTTTATCAGCATAAAATGATTGAATGATTATTGGTTAAAATGATTTGTGATCAATGGGTTTGCTTACATTTCCTCATTAACTGTTGACTGACATTTCTTTAGCTTTGCTTACTATAAATTGGGATTTATTTACTATATATCTATCAATTATCTTTCACAAAAATCATTGTCCATAACAACGACTACTTTCATAATCCCATATTTGTAATTTCTTGCTGCTGAAGTTGCTCCCCGCTAAATGTCCCTGTAATCCTCCTGAGCCTTTAAACCAGGGGTGTCAAACTCAATTTCATGGCGAGTCACATTCGCATTATGGTTGCAATATTAAAAAAAAGGCAAATTCTAAGAAAAAAATGCATATTTAGAAGAAAAAAAGGCAAATTCTGAGAAAAAAGTCAAATTTGAGATGCATTGTGGGACATGTAGTTTATGGGCAACGTGCTCCTGTAAAGCGGCACGTAACCGTATAATAAACATATTCTTTGCAAGCTCTTGTGGGGCCACATAAAATGAAGTCGCGGGCCGGATTTGGACCCCGGGCCTTGAGTTTGACACCCCTGCTGTAAAACCATCTGATCACTGCAGTGTAGCTGAAAATGATCTCAAATGAAACTCATTGTTTACAATACTTTATAAATTCTTACTTGATTCTGAAATTCTCAGAGCTCCGACTTTCTTTCAAATCTCAAAATTCTGACATTTTCTAAAAACCACAAAGAAAATGTTTTTCAAACACATTTTTCACAGTTTTTCTCAAAATGCTTCCTTTTTTTCTAAAATCCTACAACATTTTTACTTTTTGCAAATGTTACATTTTTAAAATTCGCACTTTATTTTTAAATGTTCTAAATTTGCACTTTAACGTTCAAACTTTTTTCTCAACATCATGACATGTGTACTTTTTTCTAAAAATGCACAATTTTTCAGAGAATTGCTGAATTCTTATTTTATTTGGAGACATTTTTAATTCTTACTTTTTACTCAAAATCACAACATTTTTACTTTTTTTCTGAAATGTCAAAATTCTGAATTGTTCCTGAAAATCGATCTTGGTCTCACCTTCTGGCAGTGAGAGTGGTAAAAGGGGCGGGGCTATATTTTGTATATTATTTTAGTTCAATTAAGGACATTTTTAATCTATTTATTGTGCCATTTATTTGAATCTTCTTTAGTTTTCATACCTTCAGTCCGTCCCGTCCAGTCGGACCCTCGCTGCCTCCGTCCCCAAAAGACCCCTGAGCAGAAAGAAAAACACAGAAAATAGAGTTCAAAACAAATGCTGAAAAAGATAAATCTAAAACCCAAATAGAAAACATCAGCTGCAGCAAAAAAGATGATTATGTGAAGTCACTAGTCGTTATTTGTATTTGGAAAACGGGTTAAAAATCGAACCGCTCTGACGAATAAAGCTTTACATTCAAATGTGAATGAAAGTAAAATAAGTCCATTAAACATTTCAGGTAAATATCAGAAGTGTAAATCCTTACCATGATCCCTTTACCTCCACTCGGTCCTGAAGAGCCAGCCTCACCTCCAGAGCCCTGACATACAAACACATACATAACAATACATAAACACTCGCAACGTGCGTGTGCGTGTGTGTGTGTGTGTGTGTGTGTGTGTGTGTGTGTGTGTGTGTGTGTGTGTGTGTGTGTGTGTGTGTGTGTGTGTGTGTGTGTAACGCTGACTTTGCAGTTAAAATAAAACTAATAACAACAAGACTGCATACACTTATAATACATGTCATAAGGTTCTTGTTTATATGTTGTTATTGGTCTTTGTTTGTTGTGTACTTATATGCAATACACCGTATATACACCGTAAACAGCGGTGCAATATATACTTCCACCTGTAATACCATCACCTGGTGCTATATCACTAAACTGTTACTGGATAGGAATTGTGTAAATTGTGTAATTTCTAGTTTTATTAGTAATATTTCTATCCATGCTTCTTTGTTTATTTGATGCTATCTTTGGCTCTGTTCTTGCTGTAACAATATAAATGTCCCGTCTGTGGGATTAATAAAGTTATTCTGTTTCTGATTTTGATAATATCTGTGCTCATCGTTGAGCCTGAGCCTCTCCTTGTTTGTTCCTAATGACGCTACAAACAAAGCTAAGTTAGCAATAAAGTCAAATTATTTCATACGAGCAGTTTGGAAAAAAGGAAATTGATCAAAATGCATTTCCTTCTGCGTGTTGTTTAACAGGCTGCTGGTAAAGCCCTACATTCACCAGCAGCCTGCTTGTTGTTGAACAGCAGGTGGAGCAGCACACACTCCGGGTGGTTTCCAACAGCGTGAAGGAAAACATCCTGGATCAACAGATTAACATCTAGAGCTCCTGCCTCTCTCCACGTTGACTGGATGAGAAACTGTTCTGTGGAATCCTTCTGCAAACCTAAAGGTCCAGTCTTCTTCATCAATACTCTTTTTATCCAAATCTCAAAATTTGGATTTTCCCCCCAAAATTTCTAAAAACCTCAAAAGAAAATTCTCAAAATCATAACATTCTGACTTTTTCCCCAAAATTCAGACTTTTTATCAACATTTTGACTTTTTATCAAAATCTCAAAATTCAGACTTTTTATTAAATTCTAAAAATTCTCAATTTTTATCAAAATCTCAAAATGCAGACTTTATTTAGAAAATTCTCTTTTTTTTTTTTTAATTCAGATTTTATTTTTTAATTTTTGAAAATTCAGACTTTATTTAGAAAATTAGAAAATTCAGATTTTATTTTTTGAAAATTCAGACTTTTATTGATCAATACATTACAGGTTTCAGAACCTCCATCCATCCATCTTCTCCCGCTTATCCGTGGTCGGGTCGCGGAGGTAGCAGTTCCAGCAGAGAGCCCCAAACTTTATTTTCCCTGGCCACATCAACCAGCTCTGACTGGGGGCTCTGCTGGAACTGCTACCTCCGCGACCCGACCACGGATAAGCGGGAGAANTTAGACCTAACACACTTAGCTATGGCACTGTCATTGAATTATTCCATTTGATCATATGTAATAAACTTAGGCACCCCTCCAAAAAAAAAAGGGAAAAAAAGAAAATAAATTACAATAAAAATATTCATAACTCATATTTGAATAACTGAATAATCTCGAATATTCGATTAATCGTTTCCATCCCTAGTCTGGACCCATACGTGTTCCTTTACTATGATATTTGTCAGAGAAAGGGAGGATATCTCTGTAGTGGAGAGGCTGAAAACAGCATTTTCTGTCTTTAACAATTAATCGTATATCAAAATAGATGTTACAGCTCTAATATTTTTGTTTATACATTTGCTTTTTTGAATATTTATAAAGCTGCCAAGTAGAGTTGATTATTTCCAAACTAAATATTGTTGTATTGGTCATAAATTGAAAACTTTGAAAGAAAACAGTGCAAATGTTGCATTGCTACCCGAAATAAATATATATAAATATACTATATATATATATATTCATATATATACATTACTGGCAAAAGCATGACTCACAAATGTGCTTCTGCTCCTACAAAAGCATTACACTCGCTAAACAACACATTTTAGTTCTGTCTTTCATGTTCTTGTTTCATCTATTAACCTTGCCTCAGCCTAGTCCAATTGAATTCAAAGTCACAATTTATCAGTCAATCATCGGAGAACAAGACAGCCTATATGGCAGGTTATTCTGGTAGCTGAAATAAGCAACAGCAGTCATTACGGGCAAAGCGACGAGTGTATTTCCAGTCAAATAAAGTGAGTCACACACCAGCTATTCAGGGAAATGAAAAAAAACGCGTCCAAGTTACAGGAATTCAACGTGCCTCATAGTTAACTGTATCTTTGAATAGTAGATATCAATATCTAATGATGTATTGGATTCAGATGAAGCTGTAAATATTAAATATTTTTAAGAGGAATAAAATAACAATAATATATGAAAGGACTTGTGTGTGTACCTTGACGATGCGCTGGTGCATGCGAGCCTTGCGATCGTCTCCTTTGCTCTTGGCTCCCTCTGCTGCTGACTTGTAAATGTCCATCCTCTGCTGCAGGGCTTCCCCCAGACTGCTGGGAGCAGGGAGATCTTTGCAGGACACACACACACACACACTTTATTATTTTAATTCAACCGAGATCATTTTTATCATCTGAAGGATTAGGGCTATTGGAGTCTTACCGGCAGTGGCCACCTGGGTGGGTGCAGGTGCAGCAGGTGCAGCGGGGGCAGCGGGTTTAGAGGAAGATTGAAGAGGAGGAGGAGCACTTTGGGCTGCCACTACGTCTTCTACAGGTGAGTGAAGGGATGGAGATAGGTTATTATTATTATCAAAACTATTATATATGGAAAATAAAACAATAACAGACAAAAAAAGGTCCAATATTAAAAATAATTGAAAACGGTGCAAAGTTCTGGAAAGCAGTCTTCCTAGTTCTGTCTTTACCAAAGGGTGAATCAATAGTTAGTCAGTGCTATTTATTAACTAAATGAATAGCATGTAGGAATCAGTTGTTGTTATTGAGAACAAAACTTTAAACTGCATCAAGTTGTTTTGAGATGGAATCTTACATTTGTATTTATATATACAGTCTGGTTTGGACACAATTTTGATCCCTTTAACCCTTAAAAAGGGGATACCACGTATGTGATGTAATCTATGGTTGTAATTCCTACACCATTCATCTGATTTGGGATGTAAATACCCTGCTGAAATGCTGAAAGTCTTCACTTAAAGCACATATTGATTGTATAATTGCAAGTCCATTGTGGTGGTGTACAGAGCCAAAAGGATGAAAAATGTGTCAATGTCAAAATATGTATACAGTATCAATGTATAAGATTGAGCAATCTCAGCTTCTGTACCATTATGTATGGAAGTCCGAAAGATGCAAGGGAAATCAAACTGGATTAATGGACAAAAACTAGTTGTTAAAAGTATTGTATACAATCACTTATGGACTTAAACAAATAAAATATTTGTCTCATCAGTTGAGAGTAAAGTAAAAGTTTGAGGTCATGCAGTGAGGTCTGATGAACATTAAAGGCAAATAGGCACTAAACCAGTTTGAGAGAGATAAACCAAACCTAGAGAAGATATCGAACAGTGCAGTCATAAAGGACTCCATGAGAGTGGCAGCACTGACCAGGGGGTGGCGGTAGAGAGCTCAGGTCAACTGGTTCACCTCGGTCCAGAGCCTCCACCAGCACGTCCATCTTCTGCAAAAACACAGATCAACTTTGTTCAACTTTTTCCACATACAACCAAATAGATGTACTCATGCTATAACGTTGACATTGATTGTGTTACCCTGGCAATGTGGTAGTGCTGTTTGGCCAGGTCTATGTCTCCGCCCTGTTTGGCGTGTATGGCAGCAATCTTATACTCCCTCTGTCGTGACAGCACTGCCTGCTTCAGCTCTGAATGGAGGCAAAGCATACGTGTGTGTGTGTGTGTGTGTGTGTGTGTGTGTGTGTGTGTGTGTGTGTGTGTGTGTGTGTGTGTGTGTGTGTGTGTGTGTGTGTGTGTGTGTGTGTGTGTGACAGAATAAGAGAGATGACAACAAATAATACAAAACAAAAGTTAGTTTAAAACAGGGGTGTCAAACTCAAGGCCCGGGGGCCAAATCCGGCCCGCGACTTCATTTTATGTGGCCCCACAAGAGCTTGCAAAGAATATGTTTATTATACGGTTACGTGCCGCTTTACAGGAGCACGTTGCCCATAAACTACATGTCCCACAATGCATCTCAAATTTGACTTTTTTCTCAGAATTTGCCTTTTTTTCTTCTAAATATGCATTTTTTTCTTAGAATTTGCCTTTTTTT
>NW_011353015.1:27641-52595 GCF_000735185.1 Notothenia coriiceps
AACGGGTCAAAACATGGGATGGAGCCGGACAGACATCATGTCGAGCATTACCAAAAACATCCTTTATGTCCATGCCGCCTTGTGGAATAATGTGCTACATTATCACAAGAAAAACATTTATAGAATATTTTCAAAGCAAGAATCTGTGTAAATATAATAATAATAAAATAATAGATTTTAATTGTTAGCGCTTTTTACAGGTCTCAAAGACCGCTTTACAGATAATAGTGGGAAGAAAAAGAAAAGGAGAAGAAAGGAACAACAAATAAATATATAGTTAAAGTTAAAGCAAATAATACAAAAAAATCACACATTAAAAGCAGAATTGAAGAGGTGAGTTTTTTGGTGAGTTTTTTTGAAGGTGGGAGGTCCGGTGCAGTCCTCTGGTGGGTTGTGGGCGGAGTTCCAGGAGGGGAGGGGAGCGACCGGGAGAAGGCTCTGTCCCCCCAGGGTCGGTGATGGTGCGGGTGGGGATGGATTAGGAGGTGGCTCTGATGAGCGGAGGGCCAGCGGGAAGGGGTGTGGTTGTGCCAGGAAGGTCTGTGAGGAAGGGGGGCAAGTTGTTGAGGGCTTTGTAAGTTAATTAGGGAGGACTTTGAGTGGATTCTTTGAACGGACGGGAGCCAGTGGAGGTTCTGGAGGATTGGGAGGTGAATGGTGGTCTCGGGAGCGGGTGTGGGTTGAGAGGCGGGCAGCAGAGTTCTGGATATGTTGGAGTTTATTGAGGAGGTTTGGGATGGTATGCATAGAGGATGCTTATTTGCCGTATGTCGAGTCCGTGAAGCTGATGAATGCATGAATCAGGGTTTCAGCAGCAGAGGAGGAGAGTGATGGGCGGAGACGGGCAATGTTTTTGAGGTGGAAAAAGGCAGTCCTGGTGATGTGATTTATGTGGTGGTTGAATTTGAGCTGACTGTCGAAAATGACTCCGATGTTGCGGATGTGAGGGGGGGGGGAATAATACTAATATATATAATACATTTAATACTGCATATACACGTATCATTACATTATCACATGTAACAAATGTTTAGAGTGGGAAGGAGGTTTAGCTGAAACATAACATACCTTGAATCAAAAAGTAAATTTAATGCATTTCAACATTTTCAAAAAAATGTTTTGTGTTTCAATAACCCAGAGACTCCTACCATCACTATTTTATGGTAATCCCAAGAAAGATATCTTTAAATTATTAATTATTTTAAACTTAAAGGTGAGGTATGTAATTTATTTCAGAAACACTTTTTGTTATAGTCCATGGAATGCTCTTAACATCCCGATAGCAATGAATATCTTAAATGCTTTGACAAAACATCCATAAAAAGACGTCATCTGTGGAAGCCGTAGTACTGTAAAAAGCACAACCAATCATCTGAGCCGGCCCGGCTAAAATAACTGGATGGCCTACCTGCCTGTCAGCTTTCCATCTGTGCACAAACTTATCTCGTGCCCTCATTGGTCATGTGTGCGTTCGTGTGTGTTGGAGGAGGGGCTCTGTAAGGGAGTGGCATATTTTTTCACATTCTAGCGCACTCGAGCTGGTTTCTCCAAAATTACCTACCCCACCTTTAAGGTTCTTTACTTTCTGCTAAAAGAACATTTTTGGACATTTTCTACGTAGTCTTTGTCAAATTCCGGAAGCTCTGATGCTCTATCACTTTCAGCTGAATCTGAAAAAAGGTAATATGACATAGTTTACAAAAAAAATCATTCCTAGAAACAGATTTGTCCCAATGTAAACTTTTGCTGCTGCTAATATATTACACTTTTTTTCCTGGAATTTATGGATATTTTATCCTTATAATGCTAAAATGTTGTTATATTGGCCAATCCATGCCTTATCTATTCCATGTGTTTCTTTTTTTAAATTATATGCACCATTTGAGGCTGTCCCAACTCCAATGTGGTTGTGCTTTCATAATAACAATAACGTTCTTGAAAAATGTTGTAGAATCCAAAACACGCCCATACTTTATTCAAAATAAATCTAAATGTATTTGTTATTACTAATAATCCTCAGGGGTGATGAGATTTTTGGGCAACAACAGAATAATTGAGGTAGCTAAATATCCTAGGCCTCAATAGTAGAGGCGTTTGGCGAGAAAGTGACAAGGGGTATGTATGTATATATTTTTTCTTTTAAGCAGGATACTTACACCAGAGCTCATAGTAGTAGCTGCAGCACAGGGACTCCCCGCAGCAGTGTCCAGACTCACAGACGTAGCTCTGGTTGTTCACACCTTCACAGTGCAGTAGGCTCTGTAAGAGAGGAGCAGTGTCCCTTTAAAAAGGAAAGTGTTATCAACATCTCTACTAAAAAAACAACCTAAAAGAAACATCATCTTAAGAAATCTGGTTACGGTGAGCTGTGCCAATAAATTAAAATAACAGAACCCCCCACAATGATTCATGTTTTTATTCCTTGACACAGTGTGAAATTACATTTGTGCCATGTTTTGCTCTGTTTGGAAAACTATTTATTGCCGAAAGAAAAAGATAAAATTATCTGCATTAAGCAAGCAAAAATAAAAAGATAATCTGCAGAACATTTCACCTGCTTAGAAGCTACATAAGAAGTCATGTTCTGAACTTTAAAGAAACATTTCCGTTTTTTTAGAATATCGCTTCATGCAATTATATTAAAATATGTATTCTAAGTCAAATACCTAAACCCTTGTTGCTAAGCAGCCCAGACAACTTGAGTATTTTTACTGTCATTGTTAGAGCAGCATGTTTTCACAAATGAGGCTTAACCTGAAACGATTTGATAACAAACAAATACCAAAATAACTTGTGTTTCTTGAGTCACATACTTCAATAGGTATAGATAACATTGACAATGTCTGTTGTTTTCAAGTGTCCCAATAAGCCATGGCACTGTGACAGTGACAGACGATACAGAACGACTGGGCCATGACACTAAAGCAGCTCTCACCGTTTTATCTACACACCCTTGTTTTTCCTATAGTGACATGTCAAAAGGCCTTATTTCAATTTGTTCTAAAGCTAGTTCATTGTGTAATCATTTATTCAGTTTGTTCAAACATGTACTATGTTCCAGTTGTATAAAAAAAACAGCTTTTAGGTAGTATGA
This sequence comes from Notothenia coriiceps, assembly GCF_000735185.1. Lineage (NCBI taxonomy): Eukaryota > Metazoa > Chordata > Actinopteri > Perciformes > Nototheniidae > Notothenia > Notothenia coriiceps. Next base: position 30,736 of record NW_011353015.1, read on the forward strand.
TGTATTTGCATGCTTTCTTTTGATGTACAATACTTTCCCACACAACAATTCACTGAGGGAAAGAGAAGCAGGACTCAAAGCTGAAAGAAAGAACACAAATATTTGGGAACGGTGGTGAAAAGAACCCTAGAAAAAGCACGTCTTACATGCCTAGCCCTGATATTTCATTTAGAATGATAACACTGCAGACATATCTTGTAGCCACATTTAAACTTAGCTCTGGAGTAAACAAGGTGCTTGAGTTTCATCAGTGTTCAAGACAGATATCAAGTGCAAACTTCTGAACGGCAGCCAGTGAAAACCTCTCAGTATGTTGCCCAAGATCTGAGACACAAACTCAACTTGGAAAGATTTAGCTGAGGCCTAAAAGAGCTTTAAAATATCAGAAAGTGTTTGGCACGAGAGTCAACTTTAATCCAAAACCAATAAGGTATTTGTCTAGTGTCAATGAAATGATCAAAAGCGAACCTGACTGAGGAGGATAATCAGATCCGATGATTCCCATAGTGCCAGAAGACAAGGGAGTAATCAAAATCCTTTCAAATGGGTTTTTCCAGCTAGATCCCTTTTCTTCTAAATGAGCGTAATGATTAGCTAGCCCAAGTTCTAGAGAAGGATAGGTTTGATCCCTGCAGATTACCAGTGCAGGTCCCAGATTGCGATGCATGCCGATGATCCAAAAATCCCAGACAAATCCCTGCAACCTCATGAGTCATTATCCCTCAAAAGAAACTCACACACATTCTCCCAGTCCCTGCCTCCCTCTCTATCTTTTTTTCTTCCCTCTGTCCACCCCACACACACTCCCTCACCCCAAACAATGGACAAGGACTGCTCTACGGAAATTTCCAAGCAGCAGCGGAGGGCGAGCTCCTAGCTGGGCATGATAATAAGGCGTACAGGGTGCTGAGAGGTGTGTGTCTTAAAGTGTGAGGCCTGGGGAGAACGGGCGAGAGAAAAGCAGAGCGAAATCCAGACACGGAGCGGTAGGTAACGCGGGAATGATTTGTCACACGCTGGATCAGCACAATCTAAACTGCTGACATTAAATGTGGACGCAACCTTCAAAAGTTCTCTCAGCAGCTGTTTCAACCTTATCAACATGACATTTTATCCAAAAAGACACCCCCAACACGGAGGGATTTAATTGTCTGTGTAATAAACACATAATGTTCTGTTCCTCTGATAACTTCAGCTGTTTTCACTGACTCACTACTCCCCACCATATGCTCCCCACTTGGCAGGCTGCTGAGCCCTTTTTGGAATTGGATACAGATAACCATCTAGTTTGTTTGGGTCTTCAGCCTGTGCCGCATAACGATAGCAGAGCACTGAAGTGGGTTGGGGGGGTTTCGTAAACAGGCCTTTCGTGGAGAAAAAGTGCTCCATCTAATCTTTGACATGCATGTCACTCAGCGCGATACATTGCGGGATGGGACGTCAATCAAGCCTTAACCTGAGACTATCCTGTAACCTTTATCTTACAGGAGACAGTGACTGAGCAAAGAATCTGGAGGGACTAGATTCCTCTGTCTATCATCCAAACAGGCAACAATCCACTCTCTCATGCTACGCTACCAGATTAAAGTTGGATTTGGTTACCGTCCCAGAAATGATCGCTGCGTTAGAAAATAATAAACCCTTTTAATGAGAAGCTGCTGAAATGAGCAGACAGTGAGAACGGCTATCGATTACAGTCACTGGAGTTAAGAGGGTACAGTTCTTAGTTCATTCTGAGTTGATCCACTTCGTACAGGCCTGTTGGGACTTGGCAAGTTAGCTGATGCACATAAAGACCTTGCCGACCCCTTATTTATTATTCTGTCTTGCAACAAAGAAATTAGCTTTTTATAGTCATCAAGGTCATGGATGTAACAACACCACTGATACGTTCCAAACAGCCTTAAAGGGCTAGTTCAACCCAAAAATGTAAAACACCTATTTTTCCTCTTACTTAAAGAGCTATTTATCAATCTAAATAATTGTGGAGGTATTAGTCGTAGACATTTTTACCTTCTCTAAAAGACAAGGGGGGGAAAGGAAGTAGTACTCGAAAGCAATGTCTCTTAGAAATCAAGGCCCTGTTACTCAGATAATCCAAAACAAGGCATGTTGTGCACAGGTTCATAGAGGAACTACTTTCTCTCTAACGAACAACACCGTTGTATCAACGCGGAGAATGAAGCTAATGCTAGCTCACCTAGCCCTACTGAGTTGGCTAACGTTACAGCTGTTTACATCTGGAGCAATAGCCTTGGGAGATTTCTCAAATCCCTAAATTCTAAAAACAATCTATATTGACAGGTACATTTTTGTTTGTGTGAACTGTCCCTGAAATGCAATACTATCCCACATAGCTGAGGAGTTCAGTTTAACAAACAAGTAGCTACATTCTACAAGTCAGAACATACAGTGTGTTTTCCAGGACTTTAGGATACAAGATGACACTTACTGTAGCTGGTACTATTCAAAGACAATAATCAAACTGGGACACAAAAATGTTGCAGTCAACTAAGAGGTCTCTCGGAACATTGTTAGAAATGCACTGATGTAAAAATATGACATTTGACAATAGCTTCAGAAATGATGGTAGTATCAGGATTATAAGTATTATTTTGGTTACACAGTTAATATATTAAAGTGTCAGGGTGAATGATAAAGTTCATGAGATTGATAACTTGCTATGTTAATACCTGCAATTAAGTAATAATAAAAATAAAATTAATAACGGTCCTTTTTCCCCCAAAACAAAACACTGTATTATTTTAAACATTTAAGATGTGTATGTGGAGGATGCTGAGAAGACCCCGGCTTACATGCTAGCTTTTTTTTTACCCCATGATGTCATGTGAAAAAAGTAACTGACAACTTTTGTTTCTTATTTTAGGTGCTATGATAAGCTGTGTAAAGAAACAAAACGCTTTTAAAGCTTTTGAGACACCAGCTCTTGAATACATCACGTTTCAAATCTATCAGCGGAAGGTACACATTTTTGACAGATTACGGAAATGATGCAAACTAGAAGAAATCGTTTGCCTTGTTGCTGTTAACAGGTGATGAAAACAGATCTGAGTGTTAATCATAATATCTGAGCAAAATACTGTGACAGAAAAAATATAGCTGCCTGTTTTTGGATGAATTCAAGTAGAAGATATATCTCAGGGTCATGTGATTGAAATGGTCTCCTAAGGGCCATGAGTCTTTCATATATGAACAGATAACATACTTCTTGAAGGCATCATTTGTACCATTGTTTGCCCTGAAATGAGGATAGATAACTGCCTGCAATTACGGGTTGCATAACTTTAGCAATTTTGCTCACATGCGTGCACTGATAACAAACAGATAGATACACGGCACTAGTACACGTGATAACACAAGTGACTACAAAAGAAAAATGTACTTTTCTTTGCTCCGAAAAACAACAATTAAAGCCCAATTCTGTCTCCTAGCTTGTGGCTCTTGAGCCGTGATGCACTCGCAGAGGAATTGTAGCCATCACCAGTTCAGAGATATTTAGCTCATCACTACTGACAAAACAAAGAGGGTATATATCGTGTATAAAAGGACTGACAAAGTCTTGATAGGGTTGAGGAATTATACATTTTCTCTACTTTCTCACCACAAATAAAAAGGACAAAAAGCTCCAAGTTACAGCAACATAACTAGAACTGCAACTCATTTTCATTATTGATGAATCTCTCGACTATTTTCTAGATTAAATCAATTGGCCTGTAAATTAGAGTAAAAAGTGAAACATTTCCATGCAAGTATCCACAAATTCCTAGATGAAAATGGGATGAGTTCGAAACTAGGGATGGGAACGATTAATCGAATATTCAAAATTATTCAGGTATCGGATATGAGAAAATGAGTTATGAATATTTGTTATTGTAATTTTTTTTGGAGGGGTGTCTAAGTTGATTACATATGATCAAATGGAATATTCAATGACAGTGCCATAGCTAAGTGTGTTAGGTCTAAAGGTGTGTTTAGCTCCGCTCACCTGTCCCTCACAGCGGGCAGAGCTGCAGGTGCTGATCTCTCTCTCGTGTTTATGTCCAAATCCATCAGATCTAGCTAGTTCTAGCTAATGATATGGCTGCTGCCCCTTCCTACACGCAGATCACGCAGACTCAAACCTCATCTTATGCCCAAATCCCAGCTGAGAGGGTCTTCTCTACAGCTGGTCTGATTGTGAATCGTCTCCACACCCGCCTCTCCCCTGAGTAGACATGCTCATATTCTTAAACAAGAATGAGTATTGAATAGCTGCATTCTCTGTTGTAATAGGGTTACGTTACCCTAACCCGTTGTTGTCCGTGTTACGTGTATGATCCCTCTTTCATTTAAAAACCAAGTTATGTTTTAAGCCTGAAAGCTGTAGGCCTGTAGTTATCAAACTGTGATCACCAGTTCAATGCATTTGACAAATTCAACTTGGTTTCTATACTTATTTGAACATGTATTTATTTATTTACTAACTCATTTTTTTATTTATTTTTTGTCAACATTTCCCCCACATTTCTTTTTTTTATAGGATATGTACATTTCGGTTGATCGGTTAACCGTTGTCGAATATTCGAATATACATTTGCTTTCAAATTCCCATCCCTAGTTCAGACATGTAAAGACAACACCTTGGACTTGGAGGGATGGGAATGTTACACTCTTTTCTGACATTTATTAACCAAACAATCAATCTATGAAATCGGTAGCTTCATTGATAATGTGAACAATCTGTTCATTAGCAGCCCTTAGGAATGGGTACCGAGCCCCGGTATTAAACGGGCCCCGGGGCTGAATTATTAAAGACCGTGGTACCGTTAAGCTCCGACGTTAGCGGTCTTTTTATCGGTACTGGAGACATGTAAAAAATATATGTCATGTATTATTGCTACAAAAACTTTATATTGCAGTTTTAGTGTCACCAACTCTGTTTCTAACATGCAAAAAGACTGCAAAAATGCTTCTATGATTATTTTTAGTATTTTCGATCTCTCTCCCCCGCCTGCTTGCGAGGGGGCGGGGCAGTTTACACACAGGCAGCTGCTAAATGCAGCAACACACACACGGAGGAGACGGCGGAGAGAACGCGCTCCGAGGTGTGGTTAAACTTTACCCGTCTGAAGTGCAATAAGAGTTTAGCATGTAAGGGCGGTAACATGAGCAATTTGTCTAAACATTTAGCAAAAGTGCACCACATTCAGACGGAGGAATGCACCGGGTTCCACTGTCTTTCTAGTAGCTCTGTAGCCCCATCCACGATTAACGTTTCCACGTCAGGTGTTATGTATGCTAGCAGCAACACACGGAGTTAACTACATGATACAAACATGGGTTAATGATTAGAGGTAACTGAGTTATTTATTTGTTAGTTTTGTTCACAAGTTGTTTAATTAGTTTACCTTATTTTTTTCTCCAAAAGAACCGATAAAAGTACCGTTAAAAGATCGGACCGATAAGCGGTATCGATAAAAGTAGTAGTACCCTTAAAACCTTAATGATACCCATTGTTAGAGCCACAAAGTTATTATTTCGATTCATAATTTGATAAATGATTTTAATGATGGAGGGGTGATTTGTGTTGCCGTGGTGAATATGTTTTGATGAAGTGATTTTTTATTTTATATCGTAAATATGATCTGTTTCCGTGTACCTTCCGGTGTGTATTTAAGTGAGGTAATTGAGGACAGCCGGCGTGCTCGGAGACCTGATGAGTACGGGGAGCGGAACANGGCAAACCTGCCTTGGCATACAGGGTACAGTGATGAGTAAGTGCTTTATAATTTGTGACAAATCTCAGTGCGCTGTGATAGGCGGCATCTAACTTGTTCAGGCAATAGGCAGGTGCATTCATATACAACAAATCACCATAGTCCAGCACAGGTAAAAAGGTCACAGTGACTAGCCTTTTCCTGGCCTCAAGCGAGAAACAGGACTTGTTTCTGAAAAAGAAACCTAGCCTAACCCTCAGCTTTTTAAGCAGGTTATTGACATGAAGTGTAAAAGTAAGACAATCATCAAGCCAGATACCAAGGTATTTGTAACAGGTAACCACTTCAAGTACTTGTCCTTGCATAGTAACAATATCTAAAATAGGCTCTGGTGTCTTTTTAGCTTTAGAAAAGAGCATTACCGTGGTTTTATCAACATTTAAAAGAAGCTTAAGCTCAGAGAGCTGAGTCTGAATAATGTTAAAAACAGCCTGTAATTTAACAACAGCCTCCTTAATGGAGGGACCTGCACAGTACATCACGGTATCATCCGCATAAAAATGTAAAGTAGCTTCATCCACATTTTCACCTAAACTGTTGATATATATGGAGAATAAAAGTGGACCTAAAACAGAACCTTGAGGAACACCATTAGCAATGTTCAGCCACTCAGAAGACAGCCCATCAAAGTGAACACATTTGGGCCTTTCAGAGAGTTCACAAACCACCCCACTGCATGGCTGGACATGCCAATACTGAGTAGCCTCTGCTTTAAGATGCGATGATCAACGGTGTCAAACGCTTTGGAAAGGTCAATAAATAGAGCTGCACAACTCTGCTTATTATCTAAGACACTCGTAATGTCATTCACCACTTTCATTGTTGCAGTGATGGTGCTGTGTTGCTTTCTGAAGCCTGACTGATGTTTAGACAGGATATCATTTTTACATAAAAACTCCTTTACTTACAGAACTGACAATTTAGAGATTGGCCTATAGTTATTTAATAAAGTGGCCTCCCCTCCTTTTAGTAGAGGCAGGACATACGCTGACCTCCACAATTCTGGAATTGTGTTTGAGCTGAGGGAGAGGTTAAAAAGAGTAGTGAGAGGTGGAGCAATAAAATCTGCAGCTATCTTTAAAAAGAAAGGTTCTACGTTGTCCGGGCCAGTCGGTTTCTTAGGATCTAACTTAGATAATGCTTCATGAACAACATTGACAGTAAAAGGAGTAAAACTGAAAGGGTTTTCCAGACCACATTGTTCAGAGTCACAGATTGGGGTGTTCACAGAAGCAGAGTTAGAAACAGAATCAAACATAGAACTGCAGGACACAAAATGCTCATTAAAGCAATTTAACATAGTGGCCCTGTCCGATATAGAGCCAGATGCTGTGGTAAGGCACGGAGGTAGCTCATTACGGATATCGATTTTATGGCTTTCCAAAATTTCCTAGGATTATTTAGGTTTTCTGTGGTAACTGAAAAATAGTACTTCGACTTAGCACTTTTGACATGTGAAGTGAAGCTATTCCTTAGCTGCCTAAAACGCAGCCATTCTACCTCTGAGCCTTATTTCCTAGCCTTTGCCCAGGCCTTGTTTCTCTCATGCAGGAGACTAGACAGTTCAGCAGAAAACCAAGGATTGTCACGTCCCTTTACTCTAAATGTACGCAGGGGTGCATGTCTATCAATGATCTCCATAAAACCAAGATAAAAATAAGACCATGCAGTTTCTACATCAGCACACAGATCGATTTTTCCCCAATCAAACCCAAACAGATCATGAACAAAACCCTGCTCCGCAAACATTTTTATGTCTCTCTTAAAAATAATACGAGGTTTTACCTTTTGGACCTTAGTGTCCCTAATTGTGGCTACAGCACAGTGGTCACTCACATCATTCGCAAATACTCCCACAGATGAGTATTTATAGGGAACATTAGTTATAATGAGATCAATTAGGGAGGATTTATTAGGGGACTTAATGTTAGGGCGAGTAGGACTGTCAACAATCTGAGTAACATTTAAGGAGATACAAAGGTTTTTAAAATCCTCTGATACTGCAGTTAACCAGTGCCAGTTAAAATCACCAAGTAGCACTATTTCCTTGTAGTCTAGCTGTGATAAAAGATTTGCCAGCGAAGACAAAGAGTCCTTTTTATTGTGCAGCCAACAAACCTGGTTGGTTGCCTTTTAACCAAAGCATGTAATGTTTTATTGTTTGCCAGCTTCTGTGCCAGGATATTGAACTGTTATCCGTTTCCCTGCTGCACCTCCTGCCTCATATATCAAATGAATACTTGTCACAGTAAAGTGTAAAATTTTGTGTATTGTTATTTTATTGAATAGAATTTATTTAAAAATAATATACCACTTATTAGTTTAAGATTGATTTGTTATTTTTTTATAGTATTGTTAATGTATGCCTGTATAGATGTATATACTTTTTAAACTATTATTCTTATTTATTTTAATTTTTATTGTTATCTTCTTTTTTTCTTCATGTACATTTTTTTATTTCGATTTAAGGCAAATATACTGCCTGTAAATAAATGTTAAGAGTTTGTACTTTTAGAAGAGTACATGTATGGACTAACCAATTCAATATTTACAAATTAAGAAATAATTTATATATCTAGGTTAATAAACCGTACGCGCCAAATTTAGTGAAGACTTATCTGTTGAAATTGATGAAACAAAGGATCATTTTCAGCACTTTAAGAAAAGAATGCTGTACTTTAACATCTGTATGTTTGATTGCATTTCTCTGAGGACCATCGTGTTTTCTTTCCCGCAGCTTCCAGTGCGTCCAACTGCACAGAAAGCAAAGTCTCCGGCCCCTCAGACACCTGGAGGCTCCTCGGCTCTAAAACTGGGAACTAAAGGTGAGTGTGTATGAGTGTGTGTGATACCAGGATGCCTGCCTGCGCGTACAAAATGTGCCACACAAAGTGTTTGAGTGGTACACGAGGCAGAGTTTCACTCTTTTCCTCTTAATCATCCCTGCAGCCCAGCAGCAAGTGGATTTCCTGTTGCTACGGCGACAGGCTTTTATGCGTGCAGCTCTGCGCTCCAAACAGATGAAGGTAACTTTTTTTTCCCCCTTCCTTTTCTTTTCTTTGCTTCAGATAGATTCCCAGCCCTGTTTGTATTTGATGTAGCTGTCTTTACCACAGCAGCATGTTGTTGTTTTGTTGGAGCTGTGAACATCTGTTGTGTTGCTGCGGTTTGATTGACACATTGCTGTCATGTGACTGTTTGTAGGACATGACTGGAGCAGCGCAGCACCTCCGACATGCCAAGGGACTGGACCCCATGATCACTGCTGCCAAATCAGGCCTGCCCGTCGATATCACCAAGGTCATACATATATTCTCCCGTGCAAATGAATCCTATATGAGAGGAAACAGAGCAAAGTGTCAAACGTGTCGTGGTACAAAAGTGTGAGGAGTGTGAACACAAAAGAGCCAGAAATAGAAGACAGGAGGAAGGAAGCACGGGGTGAAATCATAACACCTTTGTTCTCACCTTCTGTGTGTTTGTGTCTGCACCTGTGCGACTTTATCTGCATATTTTCAGTGACATTCCAGTATTCATATTGCGTATACTTCTCCCGTATGACTTTCTTTCATTTTGACTTTTATTGGAAACCTGTGCCATATTATTCTCTCTGTGTAATATCATCAAGAATATTAAGCTTGTGCCTCTGTTAGTTTGTCTTCCTCGCTGTCTGCAGAATATCGCACACGCTTAGATCTTACTTGGACAGATTTGTTTTATTTGGCACCACATAAACAGTTGTCCCTCTCTTTCTGACAGATTCCCAGTGCTCCAGTCAGCGAGGACGACTACTCTCTGGCTCGCTCCCGCACCTCCCCTCTCTCCCCCCGCTCCAGTGAGCAGTACCAGGGCCTCATGGAACTTTTAAAGAAGCAGCATGAGGTCAGGGCATGTCCCTCTCCTTTCTACTTTTATAAACATTTTACGCAAAAATGCACCTAAATCTTGCTTCCAGCTTTTACTGAAGATTTTTGCATCACTTTTCTAGTTGTGCAGCTTTTAAAATCACCATTGTTGTTTATTATAATGTTGTATTGTTTGCTTTTGTTTTCACACCCCCACCTTCTTTTGTGCCTTTATCTGGATCTACAGAAATGTCTGGGATACTCTCAGCAGCTCATATTGCTGGGCAATGTGGCCGAAGCTCTGAAGTAAGGCTCATTCCTTAGTTGTATATTTGTATAAGAATGTTTGTATACACATTATCCGCAGCCATGATGCGTATTTAAGTAATGCTTGTGTCCATTCACATTGTTAATAATGGTTCAAATTGTAATTGAATATTTTAGTAACATGCCACATATAATAATCATTCATCCCGCCTTCCTACCCACCACCCCATAAACCCCTTGACACACACACACGACCGGCCCACGCACCCGTCCGTCCCAACAGGTCCAATAACCAACCTCTTCGTACAATGTACCTTTTTTACACCGGGAGGGTTAAATAGAGAGAACAGACCATAGCCCCTGCATGTCCACCCAGCTGTGACAATATAAACGCTGAGAGCTACAATGTGAACTTCTCCCCAACCCCAAGTCTTCTTAAAATCTCAAGGTTTCCCTGTCAGATTACACATGATTTTTTCATTTGGTATACCAGATGATCATTTATTGGTCCATCTAGCAATACCTGCATCTGGCTGTAATGCAATTTGTTTTTTCAACGTAGCTTCCAGATGCACTACATTTGATCACTAAGTATCTTTTTAAAATGATACATCAAATGAAGAATGACTTAATAGTTTACAACATATGTCCCATACTGGTCCATTTGCTTATCCTGAATACAAATCAAGAAGCCCAAATACTTCATATTTGATTATATAAAAAGCATAAAAACAAGTAACTTCTCACATTTGAGAAGCAAATATTTAATCTTTACATGAAAAATGATTTATGAGATTATTATATATTTCAGTTCTCTTCTACTGATGGACTTATTCACTAAGCACTTCATCACAGTCGTGGTGTGTGCTGCTGTCACTGTAGCAACACAGACGGTGCTGTTTAACTTTCATGTCATGCTGCATATTTTTCACGTTTTCCTTGCAGATATTTTTCACAGATTTTCTCATTTAACCACCAAACAACATGCATTCCTGGAAAATGATCGTTGCTTCTCTTACTTCAGATATGCAAAGGAACAGAACATGTCTCCTAAACTGCAGGAACAAACACGCGTGTTCGTTTTTGCAAATTGTTTGTTTGTTTCAATATGTGTCTGTGACCTGTGACATTCAAGCATCACGCCACCTGTGAGACTTCATATGAACATGTCTCTGTCACTCGGCAGGTTTGAGAAGCTGGTTGAGGAGTGTATGAAGAGCATTGAGATATTGAAGAACGCCCACGCCAAGGGCCAGCCAGTCCCCAAGTGCCGCACAGAGGAGAGGACCTTGAACACTGTCAAGTGAGTCAGCAACAATCTCAAAGATAATGAATTATAATTGATAATCACATTCTAAACATAAGTATTTTCTTTGAATGGCATGTGCTGAACAAGAACAGAAAGAGATTAAATGAATTTATGTGAAGTAATGGCTCAGGAGATAGCAAGGCCAGTCTGTCAGCCAGTCCCCCATTTTGGTCCAGATGGAAATATCTGATCAACTATCGGATAGATTTTCATCAAGCTGAGTCATGACCACTTTGGTGATCCCCTGACTTGTCTCGTAAGTCCATATTGAGGTTGATATTTTTGGATTTGAGGGAAATTTCTTAGCGATTATTAGAGGTGGGTGAAGTACTCAGATCTTGTACTTAAGGGAAAGTAGAAGTAACAGAGTGTAAGAATACTCTGTTACGTAAAAATCCTGCAATCAACATGTTAATCAAGTACAAAAGTATTAGAATCAGAATATACTTAAAGTACAAAAGTTTAAGTAGTTTACTCCAGGAGGAACTAAAGTCTGATTTAACACTTGATTATATTTCACATCATTCATCCAAATCTGCAAAGTAACTAAAGTACAATTATTTCAAAGTTGTACACAAGTACACTACTTGAGTAAATGTTCTTAGTTACTTCACATCTCTGGCTATTATTGCCCTCCGATTGAGTACACACATTCATGTCAACCACAGAATTATTTGCAATCACTTTAAGGTGATTTTTCCTTTTAGCAAGATCATCAAATCAAAACTGTAGTTTGTACATTACTTAACCAAAAATCACTTTTCTGTTTTGACTCTGGTGTTACTCTTGTTAAAACACTTTTTGAACTGCTTGTCATGTTTGTTTGGTTAAACGCAGAAACCATAATTTATTTATCTTGCTTGTAATGATCAGGCTGCTTTGCATCCGAGCAAAATAAAATGGTCAGTAGATCAGTGGGTCATCTTTATTCCTATTTATTACATTGTAAATATATATTTTTTTAGTAGCCTTAAAACTGAACTAATGTTTAATTTGGAACTCTCTTCTTTTTTTTCTCTGACTGGAGAGGTAAATGAGTCAAATTGAATTACTGTGACTCACTCTGGCTCTGCTCCAGTATCACACGGCGCTAACAGCCAGCAGCCTCTGGCAGTGACTCACTCAACAGTCAGAATGCTTTGGCGTTCAGTGTTGCTGACTGCCTGTTTTCTGTCACGCGTGGTGCTGTTAATGAATGATCATCACTCTGTTATTTAGGATCCACTCCAGCCTGACGCTCAATGACCTGGTACTGTACATCAACAAAGGCATCAACCTCCCTGCTCCCTCAGGTACTGCAGGCAGACCCACCTCTAAATGAACCTGGCAGTATTGTATCAAATGTATGATCCCTTACTCCTCCTCTCTGCCTTCAGGTGTCTCAGCCAGCGATCTGGATGCCAGTGTGAAGTTTGAGTTTCCTTTTCCAAGTGCCGTAAGAATCTTTCCCACTCACTGATTGAAGTATGGGCAGTTCCCTCTGTATCCAGATGTGTTTAATGTATTCATTTGTTTGATATGTGTGTAGGAGGAGGCTCAGAGGGACAAAACGGGCACAGTAAAAAGCACCAGCAGCCCGGAGTTTAAAGAGACTTTCAAACTCAACATCAACCGCACTCACCGAGGCTTCAAACGAGTCGTCCAGTCCAAAGGAATCAAGTTTGAAATCGTCCACAAGGGGTAAATAAAAACCACTCATCACAAGCATCACTATTTGCCATAATAATGTATGCTGTAAATGTCATGTTGTTCTTTGGTCAGTTGTGTTTTACCCTGTCTTCACAGGGGCCTGTTTAAGACGGACAAAGTTATAGGCACTGCTCATCTGAAGTTAGAGACTCTAGAAAACCACTGTGACCTTAGAGAGATTATAGAGGTAAGTGCTGATTTCCAGCTAACACAAATGCACATGTACTGCCCAGATGTATCTGAACAGTGCGTATATGTGTTGCTGTAGGTGATGGATGGACGTAAAGCTACAGGTGGCAAGTTGGAGGTGAGGGTGAAGATCAGGGAGCCTTTATCAGGAGTGGATCTGCAGCCGGTGACGGAGAAGTGGCTGGTTCTCGATCCTGTGTCCTCCCTTTCCCCTCCAGAGAGAAAGAAGGAGCGGGTGAGTTTGAGTTTCCCACTGACCTGCATGGGTGTGCACTGTGAAACTGAAGCAGGGCATTCGCTGTCTTTGTGTCTGAGCGGGGTTCCTCCGGGAGTTAAACATGATTTTTTTAATGATTCAAAGTCAGCGTCCGGCCATATTGTTATATTTTGTAACCAGTAAACAGGAGAGGCTTAAAACATATGCAGGATTTTACTTCTCTCTTAATATTTTTACAAATCTTTACACAACTAAAACCGGGCTGCAGAGGTGTATACCCTGTATCCATTACATCTGTTTAAGTGGTCATCTTAATGTAACAATGTTTAACTGTATGGAGAAGTAAAGGAGACTGTCACCTTAAATCAATACCCGAAACAGTCATTTATCCTATCCTGTTTTCTACGTAGTTTTCTTTCTTTTGGCATTTCCCTTGGGCTATCCTAAATCTAGGGTTTTGTTTCTTGTTCTTTTCGCAATGTTTAACAGCAAAAGACTGAAGAATTGGTGCTACCAGCTCTTTATCTCAATGTCACATCTCGTGTTATTAGCATAGTAGAAGTAAACACTTCTTATCATCTAGACATTGAGTTCAATTGTGTGCTTCATTGGATTAAAAAAACAAACGTATGCAGCAGCCTTCAGTGCAGCAGCTTTAAACCTCGGGATAAGAGCTGCTGCCCTTTGATTTATTTTCTGTAAACATGTAGCAAGGCCTATACATGCAGGAATAACTCAAGCTAACACCATTGGCACAGAAATAAATTGATTGTGAAGCCTCAGTGTTTTTGTGTGTGTTTGTTTGAATCAGGCTCCATCTCCTCGCTCTAAACCCAGACATGAAGCGAACAGCAGGAGCAGTCAGCCCAACAACTCTCCGCCGCTGTACAAACTCCACAGCTTCAGCATCCTCAGCTACGACAGGGAGCGGCTGGAGAGAAAGGTGTGTGTGTGTGTGTGTGTGTGTGTGTGTGTGTGTGTGTGTGTGTGTGTGTGTGTGTGTGTGTGTGTGTGTGTGTGTGTGTGTGTGTGTGTGTGTGTGTGTGTGTGAGTTGCAAAAGTCATGCTCATCATTACGCTTGTCCCTTAGATTGGAGAGTACCGGAAGGCGCAACGGGATCCCCCAGCCGACCTCGTCCATCAATACAAGGAGCTCACACACAGACTGCAGTGGCAGAAAGCCCAGCTGGAGCGAGGCTCTTCTTCTCTACTCACAGGTAACACACACACACACAGAATACATACAGTGGGGCAAAAAAGTATTTAGTCAGCCACCAATTGTGCAAGTTCTCCCACTTAAAAAGATGAGAGAGGCCTGTAATTTTCATCCTAGGTATACCTCAACTATGAGAGACAAAATGAGAAAAAAAAAATCCAGAAAATCACATTGTCTGATTTTGAAAGAATTTATTTGCAAATTATGGTGGAAAATAAGTATTTGGTCACCTACAAACAAACAAGATTTCTGGCTCTCACAGACCTGTAACTTCTTCTTTAAGAGCCTCCTCTGTCCTCCACTTGTTAACTGTATTAATGGCACCTGTTTGAACTCGTTATCAGTATAAAAGACACCTGTCCACAACCTCAAACAGTCACACTCCAAACTCCACTATGTCCAAGACCAAAGAGCTGTCAAAGGACACCAGAAACAAAATTGTAGACCTGCACCAGGCTGGGAAGACTGAATCTGCAATAGGTAAGCAGCTTGGTGTGAAGAAATCAACTGTGGGGGCAATTATTAGAAAATGGAAGACATACAAGACCACTGATAATCTCCCTTCCGATCTGGGGCTCCACGCAAGATCTCACCCCGTGGGGTGAAAATGATCACAAGAACGGTGAGCAAAAATCCCAGAACCACACGGGGAGACACTAGTCAATGACCTGCAGAGAGCTGGGACCAAAGTAACAAAGGCTACCATCAGTAACACACTACGCCGCCAGGGACTCAAATCCTGCAGTGCCAGACGTGTCCCCCTGCTTAAGCCAGTACATGTCCAGGCCCGTCTGAAGTTTGCTAGAGAGCATTTAGATGATCCAGAAGAGGATTGGGAGAATGTCATATGGTCAGATGAAACCAAAATAGAACTTTTTGGTAAAAACTCAACTAGACGTGTTTGGAGGAGAAAGAATGCTGAGTTGCATCCAAAGAACACCATACCTACTGTGAAACATGGGGGTGGAAACATCATGCTTTGGGGCTGTTTTTCTGCAAAGGGACCAGGATGACTGATCCGTGTAAAGGAAAGAATGAATGGGGCCATGTATCGTGAGATTTTGAGTGACAACCTCCTTCCATCAGCAAGGGCATTGAAGATGAAACGTGGCTGGGTCTTTCAGCATGACAATGATCCCAAACACACCGCCCGGGCAACGAAGGAGTGGCTTCGTAAGAAGCATTTCAAGGTCCTGGAGTGGCCTAGCCAGCCTCCAGATCTCAACCCCATAGAAAATCTTTGGAGGGAGTTGAAAGTCTGTGTTGCCCAGCGACAGCCCCAAAACATCACTGCTCTAGAGGAGATCTGCATGGAGGAATGGGCCAAAATACCAGCAACAGTGTGTGAAAACCTTGTGAAGACTTACAGAAAACGTTTGACCTCTGTCATTGCCAACAAAGGGTATATAACAAAGTATTGAGATGAACTTTTGTTATTGACCAAATACTTATTTTCCACCATAATTTGCAAATAAAGTCTTTAAAAATCAGACAATGTGATTGTCTGGATTTTTTTCTTCTCGCATTTTGTTTCTCATAGTTGAGGTATACCTAGGATGAAAATTACAGGCCTCTCTCATATTTTTAAGTGGGAGAACTCGCACAATTGGTGGCTGACTAAATACTTTTTTGCCCCACTGTATGTGTTTCATTCTCTTATATAGGACGCTGCCAAGGACGCACTTGGCCGGCTGAAGATGGTTGAGAATGAGGTAAGAGTTGCTCTAAACTAGAGGTGTGGATTGGATTTACATGAACTAGGAGTCTGTCATTTCATGATTTTAGACTTGATTTGACAAAACCAAAAGAAACTTGCAACTCCACTTGGATTCAGACTTCAAAATACCTCCAAACCCAAAGATTATTTAGAGTGCTTTTTAGTATGCCTCAAAGCATTTCATTTCCTTTCTGTTACTGAATCGACCAACCTTGACGCTATTCACTCCCAGCAAGTCGATACTTAATTTCCCAGATCCACATTTGAACCAATCAGATATCTTCAAGTCATGACGCAGAAGGGAACTGTTGAGTTACCTTACAAGCGGAAAACAAAATGATACCTACGATAACTTCGTTCCTGTACCAAAACGATGCGGTTGTACTCAACGAATTGCAGTATTCAAAATCAGCGGATCAAAATTGGTGAAAAGCACATGATGACTTGTTTTGGACTCTACGTTTAGTACTTGGGACTTACCTCAAGGCAAAGGCCTGAGATTAACATGTGAATTGCTAAACAATGACTTCCTCTAGATACTGTCTATATAAAGAAAGGTTTTATCATCATGAATGTGCATGATGTACACTGTAATTCCCTCCTTTCTCTCTACTCCAGCTGGAATCTCTGAAAAGGAAACGCACGGGATGAGAGGAGAGTGAGGGAGTGGAGGCTTGGCTGGAGCACTGTTATTTCATCCCTCTCATTCACACTCGTATACAAACACTACAGCGAGTACTACAGCACCTTTAGCATGATTCTATGCTTCTCATGTCCTTGACAACCGCATGAACCAACCGCAAAAATTAATCATATAACTTGTATCACTTGTGGTTAGACGCCCGCAACGGAAATTAAAAACTAATCTGTACCTACAAAGGGACACAGAAATTACAGCAAGCATTACAACGTGTTAACAGTTAAGGGAAAGGAGGATTATTTGCACTTAAATACTAAAGAAAGCTGCTTGTAAAGCACGGCTTTACAGACATTACCTGTGCCCTGTTAATTGTTTCTTTTTTAAATCAAATTTTTCTGTAAATTGTCAATGAAGAGATCTTTCATAGGATTGTTAGATTTTGCAGCAGCCCCCAGAGTATGTTGGTGTCCGCAGATGACCAAAAGATATGTGTGTATGTGTGTGTGCTCTAACGTGTGTTTAACCAACAAACTGAGGTGTTCTTAACCCCTTTTCCCATATTTTATGTGTGTAATGAGCTTAATCTAATCTGTCTGCTCCAGTGTTCCCAGATTACAGTAATCTGCTCCGTTTGGAGTGGTGTGATATGGGAATAAAAAAATGGGGCTTCGGGGCGCTGCAGCCTACATCCCATAATGAGGGATTAGTGTTTGTGTCACCAAGGAGACGAATAGATCAGACGTAGAGTCGCCTTTAGGGCTGGGGAGAGGGGGGTGTTAGGAACGCACCATGAATGTGGTGAAAGCTGCAAAAGCTTCTTCTTCTGCTTTTTTATCAGCCGTTTCTTCTTCACTGTCTTCACACAAAGTCCTTGGCATTTATTCAAAGATTATTTAGAGTCGCAAGTAATAAACCGCTCCACTTGGATTTTATTCAAACTGTTAAACAATATCAAGCCCATTATGCCACCTATTAGAGAATAATTAACAGCTGCTGCGTCAGTGTGTTGCTATTTTCCACCATTTTCTTTTTTGGCATATGCAGTTTACTAAACAAGATTTGTCCCACTGAGCTCTAAAGTGGCAGCACAGTGGATGGTGAATAGTCTGCAAACAGGAATACAATCCAATAAGTGTCTGTGAGGCTGGGTTATGGCTCATTTCTATTTCTGTTGCCCCAAAGACATCCCTGTCATAGGCATCCTTGTCATTCCTTTCCACTTTACCCTAATTGGTACCGTGAAGTCAAGATTCAGACGAACCCTGTAAGACTTAATGAGATGTGTGATAATTGCAGACATCTGGAAATTAATAATTTTGCCACAACAACACCAGATGTCAAAATGTCTCTGCCATGAATTCCCTGGACAGATGTTTCCTCCGTGTGTTTGACAACTTGCTAACTGTTGATCCACGCTGAGTATGCAGCCAGGATGTAGCAGACTATTTAAATGAGCCTTACTGTATGTTTTTATTTGACTCTTCATAGTGGATATATGTGAACTCCACTAATAGTTTTTCGGTCAAGTGACAGGAATCATGTGTTTACTGTAATCCACCCACTGCCTCACCCCATTAGCAAATAATCCTGGTCAAAGTTGACCTGATAGGCCTCCATAGTCTCTGTTGATTTGTATGTAAAACCCCATCCCCCACGTTTTATTTTAATCTATCAGGAGAGGATATCTTCTGAAGCTTTGTAAATGTTTCGTTATGCTTTTGATCAGTTTATTAGACGGACGGGGCAGTGGGAGGACAGTTGAATGCCTAAAGTCACATGATGGCATTTAGTTTAATATGCACGTGGCTCTTAAAGCACGATAGCAGTGTGGGTGCAACTTTTATCAAAAATACTTTATGCAGCACAGTTTCAGAGTTGATGTATTTTCCCAAGAGTCAGGCATGTGTTTCCATTTATTTTAGTGCAGTACGAAAATCATTTAGCGTTAATGGAAATGAATGGCTTTCTGAAACGGAATAATTAAATTGCCAAACAAGTAAGTGTCTCTTACAATGTTCTAAAACCCAAGGCTTCAAATGTCTTGTTATGTCAGAATGACAACGAAAAACAGATATTACATTTACTTTCACATAAGACAAAAAAATTATATATATTATCAGCATAGAGCTTTTTGACTTGACGTATGACTCAAACGACAACAAATATTGGAATAATTAACCATCAAACTGTTTTAGACAGCAAAAGTATTTAACACTTCTTAAACACAGCAACATGTTTTTTTCTCCTATTATGAGCTGTGATGTGATTTCTGTGGCTTGTAGTAAATGGGCTAACAACCAGCAGTTTGGTCCTGCAACAGAACTTTTCTTTGGCAATCAACATAGTCAAGTAAAGCTAAATGTGACACGTATCTCTGATATAAAGCCCAGTTTGTAACTCTTTCCATGTTTTAACGCCTTGACAGAAACTGGAGCTGAGTAGCAGCCCTTTCTTTCACTCTAAAACCTTTAACCCCATGTCACCTCAAACACACACACACACACCTGCAACATCACCCCACCCCACTCCAGTAACCTCATGGCCTCTGAGGCTGGGCCTGTTGTCAGGGCAACATGCACATCAGCATTCAGTGTGGTTGTTGGATGTTCAGGACCCTTGCAGAGGGACATATTGTTAAAGTTTGTCCTGCTGGTGACTCACACTCATACCCCACACACTCCTTATTTGTTGTGTTTGTTTGTTTGCTTTCTTCTCTGTTTGATCCTACTCTGTAATGCGGATGCACTCCCGTTAAAAAAAAGAAGAACGTTTGGTGTCATTTTCTGTTAATATTTCTGTCCTGATTTGCTGCAGTAAATGTAATTATCTGAGCTTGGGAAAAATATATTCTTGAACTTATTACCTTTTTTTTATCTGTTAAATCATGTAAGGGCAATCAATATAAATGTAATATTTGTATACAGTAAATATACAGCATATGTATGTATCTGTCTCTATTTTTACTTGTAAGTCTAGATAGAAGATGTGTGCAGATTAAACAGGGGAATGTATGAAAGCCTGATTATTAAGGTTTTATTATCTTCTGAATGAGGTTGGTGTTAACATGAATAAAATGGTGATACAGCACTGAGTGTGTGTTTTACTTGACTGAAAAATTCTGATCAGGTTTTTCCCATTTAGCCTGATAACTGATTAACAATTTACCTTAAACCCTGTTCCCCTTTTAACAGCTTCGGTTTGTTCCTCTTGTTACTTACTGACCTATTTGCATTGTAATAGAATGTCTTATAAACATGATTTAGACTGATGATGACATGTTTTAGAAGTCGGCAACAGAAAATTAAGATCGCTTGTGTTGGGTATCTTTGGGTATACAATAGGTTTCATGTGAATGTCTAATTAGTGTCTGCAGAACATTTATACAGTATACTCAACACAAATACCAAAGAAGTACACTTCAATTTGAAGCTGCAGCGTTTAGTCGGCTAATTGATCGGTCAATCGGTTGAAAAATAATCACCACTATTTTGACAATCAATTAATAAAAACGAATAAATGCTTGGTACAAAAAAAGTATAACATGCAGTTTCAGCCTCTGTTGTGTGTCTCACAGTTTTATATCATATTGAACTAAAACATGTTGATGGTGTTTGAGTAACAGGGCTGGAAATGCTTCAAACAGTTAATCATTGAATCTAGAAAACAATCGGCCTGTTAATCATCAATGAACATAATTATTAATTGCAATTATTAGACACTGTATGTCGCAAGCCCCTAGTATGAAGCTCCAGGAGAAACGCTCACAGAGATGATGAAATAGTAACTTGTTTTTTGTGATATTGCTTTATGGATCTTTTTTTTCAAATAGGCCAGCCTAGTTTGTGGCACACTTCTTCACAGTGGGTTTCAACAAATGTATTCAAAATAACATATTGGTTGGTTTTGTAATAATGAATACTATAAAACGATAAAAATGTAAGACAAAAATAGAATCACTTTTTCAGACAATGCTTGCTGTTGTTGCTGGGGAAGCTTGGGGCTTTGGTGTTATGCTACTAACGTGTTTGAATGTGAGATTTCCCCTGACAAAGGGGGAAAGATGAGAGGGGGGATGGTGCGCAGGAGGAACAGAAGAAGAGGGGAGTCTTTGGACGACCCGCGAGACTTTGGTGGGCGTGGACACCGAGGCTCTGGCTTCCTGCTCGGTGAACACGTGGTTCCGTGTCAGCCTTCTTGCTTGTCTGTCAGTGTGTGAAGGTTTTCTTCTCTCACTCCTCACCCCATAGCTCTCCCCTCTATCCTCCCGTGCCACACTGCAGACCTCCTTCTCTCGTGACTCTGTCCCACCCGCACCTCCTCCTGCTCCTCCGCGTGCGGCTACACTTAGCTTCTCCTCTTTGCTACGGCTCGCGTGGACTACCGACATCCAGGCCGCGGTCCCTTCAACGTGTATCTTCCCAATAGAGTGTGAAAGTGTGTGTGTGCGACAGAGATTGTGTGTGCGTGTGCGCGCACCCGCAGCCGGTCTCTCCGTGTTCTTTCTCCCCCGCCATCCCTCCTCGTTGTTCGGTCATGACGCTGGAATCGATCCGCTACCGGGCCGGGTCTCTGCAGATCCTGAACCAGCTGCTGCTGCCACACCAGACTACTTACGAGGAGATCCGCTCGGTGCAGGACGCTTACGAGGCCATCAAGTCCATGAAGGTGCGGAGCCCCTTCCTTTCTTTCTTCCTCTCTCTCCTCCTCCCTTGCTCCCCCACTTCCCATCCGACCTGCTTGCCCGCTTGCTTATGCATTTACTCCCGTCGTGCATGTATTTTTTCTCGTTGTCATTTACTAACGTCTTTAAGATAGGGATTACCAAATATGCAATAATGTGTTTAATAAATATGGGAGTATTTGGTTATGGTTAAATTACTATAATTAATTGACAATAATGCTACACTACAGTGATATACTAAACAATGTGTTTCTGTCCAGGTGAGTTGGAAAGCAGAATCTGGAAGCTGAAGGACATCATCCTTGTTCACCTG